>NC_041384.1:627083292-627103829 GCF_002162155.2 Triticum dicoccoides | reverse complement strand
GGCGCGCCCCCTACCTCGTGGCTTCCCTGTTGGTTGCTGGACGTAGGGTCCAAGTCTCCTGGATCTTGTTCGTTCCAAGAATCACGTTCCCGAAGGTTTCATTTCGTTTGGACTCCGTTTGATATTCCTTTTCTTCGAAACCCTAAAATAGGCAAAAACAACAATTCTGGGTTGGGCCTCCGGTTAATAAGTTAGTCCCAAAAATAATATAAAAGTGGATAATAAAGCCCAATAATGTCCAAAACAGTAGATAATATAGCACGAAGCAATCAAAAATTATAGATACGTTGGAGACGTATCAAGCATCCCCAAGCTTAATCCCTGCTCGTCCTCGAGTAGGTAAATGATAAAAAAAAGATAATTTTTGATGCGAAGTGCTACTTGGCATAATTTTAATGTAATTCTTCTTAATTGTGGTATGAATATTCAGATCCGAAAGATTCAAGATAAAGGTTTAATATTGAGATAAAAATAATAATACTTCAAGCATACTAACAAAGCAATCATGTCTTCTCAAAATAACATGGCCAAAGAAAGTTATCCCTACAAAATCATATAGTCTGACTATGCTCTATCTTCACCACACAAAGTTTTTAAATCATGCACAACCCCGATGACCAGCCAGGCAATTGTTTCATACTTTTGACATTCTCAAACTTTTTCAATCTTCACGCAATACATGAGCGTGAGCCATGGATATAGCACTATATGTGCAATAGAATGGTGGTTGTGGAGAAGAAAAAAAAGGGAGAAGATAGTCTCACATCAACTAGGTGTATCAACGGGCTATGGAGATGCCCATCAATAGATATCGATGTGAGTGAGTAGGGATTGCCATGCAACGGATGCACTAGAGCTATAAGTATATGAAAGCTCAACAAAAGAAACTAAGTGCGTGTGCATCTAACTTGCTTGCTCATGAAGACCTAGGGCATTTTGAGTAAGCCCATCATTGGAATATACAAGCCAAGTACTATAATGAAAGATTCCCACTAGTATATGAAAGTGACAAAATGAGAGACTCTCTATCAAGAATATCATGGTTCTACTTTGAAGCACAAGTGTGGTAAAAGGATAGTAACATTGTCCCTTCTCTCTTTCTCTCTCATTTCAATTTTTTTTTATTTGGGCCTTCTCTCTCTTTTCTTATGGCCTCTTTTTTTCGTCCAGAGTCTCATCCCGACTTGTGGGGGAATCATAGTCTCCGTCATCCTTTTCCTCACTTGGGACAATGCTCTAAAAATGAAGATCATCACACTTTTATTTTCTTACAACTCAATAATTACAACTCGATACTTAGAACAAAATATGACTCTATATGAATGCCTCCGGCGGTGTACCGGTATATGCAATGAATCAAGAGTGACATGTATGAAAGAATTATGAATGGTGGCTTTGCCACAAATACGATGGCAACTACATGACCATGCTAAGCAATATGACAACGATGGAGTGTGTCATAATAAACAGAATGGTGGAAATTTGCATGGCAATATATCTCGGAATGGCTATGGGGATGGCATAATAGGTAGGTATGGTGGCTGTTTTGAGGAAGGTATATGGTGGGTGTATGATACCGGCGAAAGGTGTGCGGCATTAGAGAGGCTAGCAATGGTGGAAGGAAGAAAAGTGCGTATAATCCATGGACTCAACATTAGTCATAAAGAACTCATATACTTATTGCAAAAATCTATAAGTTATCAAAGCAAAGTATTACGCGCATGCTCCTAGGGGGATATATTGGTAGGAAAAGGCCATCGCTCGTCCCCGACCGCCACTCATAAGGAAGACAATCAAAAAAATAAATCATGCTCTGACTTCATCGCATAACGGTTCACCATACGTGCATGCTATGGGAATCACAAACTTTAACACAAGTATTTCTCAAATTCACAACTACTCAACTAGCACAACTTTAATATCACCATCTTCATATCTCAAAACAATTATCAAGCATCAAACTTCTCATAGTATTCAACACACCCATAAGAAAGTTTTTACTATTCTTGAA
The DNA here is from genome assembly GCF_002162155.2 of Triticum dicoccoides. Taxonomy (NCBI): domain Eukaryota; kingdom Viridiplantae; phylum Streptophyta; class Magnoliopsida; order Poales; family Poaceae; genus Triticum; species Triticum dicoccoides. The sequence continues at coordinate 627,101,818 of NC_041384.1, read as the reverse complement.
TACCAAGCATATTAGGATTATTTAAGCAAATTACCATGCTATTTAAGACTCTCAAAATAATCTAAGTGAAGCATGAGAGATCAATAGTTTCTATAAAACAAATCCACCACCATGCTCTAAAAAATATAAGTGAAGTACTAGAGCAAAACTATATAGCTCAAAAGATATAAGTGAAGCACATAGAGTATTCTAACAAATTCCAAAGCATGTATGGCTCTCTCAAAAGGTTTGTACAGCAAGGATCATTGTGGTAAACTAAAAAGCAAAGACTCAAATCATACAAGACGCTCCAAGCAAAACACATATCATGTGGTGAATAAAAATATAGCTCCAAGTAAAGTTACCGATAGAAGTAGACGAAAGAGGGGATGCCTTCCGGGGCATCCCCAAGCTTTGGCTTTTAGGTGTCCTTAGATTATGTTGGGGGTGCCATGGTAATCCCCAAGATTAGGCTATTGCCACTCCTTGTTCCATAATCCATCAAATCTTTACCCAAAACTTGAAAACTTCACAACACAAAACTTGAAGTAGAAAATCTCGTGAGCTCCGTTAGCGAAAGAAAACAAAAGACTACTTCAAGGTACTGTAATGAACTCATTCTTTATTTATATTGGTGTTAAACCTAATGTATTCCAACTTCTCTATGGTTTATAAACTATTTTACTAGCAATAGATTCATCAAAATAAGCAAACTACACACGGAAAATAGAATCTGTCAAAAACAGAACAGTCTGTAGTAATCTGTAGCTAGCGCAAGATCTGGAACCCCAAAAATTCTAAAATAAATTTCTGGACGTGAGGAATTTATCTATTACTCATCTTCAGAAAGAATTAACTAAATATCACTTTCCAAATAAAAATGGCAGCAGTTCCCGTGAGCGCTAAAGTTTCTGTTTTTTACAGCAAGATAACAAGACTTTCCCCAAGTCTTTCCAACGGTTCTACTTGGCACAAACACTAATTAAACACAAAAAAACAAAACCAAAACATAGGCTAGGTAAATTATTTATTACTAAACAGGAGAAAAAATTAAGGAATACAAATAAAATTGGGTTGCCCCCCAACAAGCGCTATCGTTTAACGCCCTTAGCTAGGCATAAAAAAGCAAGGATAGATCTAGGTATTGCCATAGTAATAGGATAAATCATTAAAACTCATTTCATAATATCTACGTTCGGCAGCAAGTTTTCTTTGAGGAAAGCAAAAGTAATCAAAAGGGCTAAATTTAATGGGACAAAAGTCCCCAAGATCAACTTTAGTAGGTATAGGTTCCTCCTTCGGCCCTTCGTATTGCACAATTAATTCATCATATAAGCATTCTTTTGACAGAACTTTGTGAGCCTATACTCGAGAGAATATCCCAACTCATTATTTTGACTACCCAAATCATTACTAGAACATTGGTAGGAACCCTTTTTCTAAGATTCTCATTGAAAGCAACAAAGTCTAGAGATTAAAAACGCATTATTTCTTCTTGATCAAAAAGGATAGCCTCTATGGGAGGACGACCAACGTCCACCCTATAATGCGCAAAGATTTCTTTGGCCTCTTTTATTATGAATCTGAACTCATGAGCCAAAAAGATAGTAGCAGCACGCTTAACAGAAGAATGCTCAATATTAGAAAATTCTAGGAAAATCCTTTGTATGCAAGGGTGCATGTGCATGAATTGTCTTTCAAGTTCAACTACAAGCATGGCAATAGCGTCCGCAAGACTACTAGTTCTATGAAGGATAGAACTACCCATAGAAGGCAAAGCACCGGCACAAGTAAAGAAATCTTGGATAACTCCTTTTCCAATAATATTACCACTACCAAGACGAAATTTTTTTGTATGTAAGATAGGGGGTTCTTCAGCAGGAGCATCAGAAATTTTCATGATATCATTATTGTCCATATCGACAATAATTTCCCCAATTTCAGACATAACGGCAGAAAGTGCAAAAGGCAAAAAGAGGCAAATAGAGAAAGAGAGGGAGGATAGAGAGAGAGGGCAAATAAAACGGTAGGGGTGAAGTGGGGGAGAGGAAAACGAGAGGCAAATGGCAAATAATGTAATGCGGGAGATAAGGATTTGTGATGGGTACTTGGTATGTTGACTTTTGCGTAGACTCCCCGGCAACGACGCCAGAAATCTTCTTGCTACCTCTTAAGCACTGCGTTGGATTTCCTTGAAGAGGAAAGGATGATGCAGCAAAGTAGCATAAGTATTTCCCTCAGTTTTTGAGAACCAAGGTATCAATCCAGTAGGAGGCTACGCGCTAGTCCCTCGTACCTGCACAAAACAAATAACTCCTCGCAACCAACGTGATAAGGGGTTGTCAATCCCTTCACGGTCACTTACGAGAGTGAGCTTTAATAGATATGATAAGATAATATTTTTGGTATTTTTGCGATAAAGATAAAAAGTAAAATAAAAGCAAAGTAAAAAAGCAAAGGAAATAACTAAGTGTTGTAAGATTAATATGATGAACATAGACCCGGGGCCATAGGTTTCACTAGTGGCTTCTCACAAGAGCATAAGTATTTTACGGTGGGTGAACAAATTATTGTTGAGAAATTGACAGAACTGAGCATAGTTATGAGAATATCTAGGTATGATCATGTATATAGGCATCACGTCTGAGACAAGTAGACCGACTCCTGCCTGCATCTACTACTATTACTCCACTCATCGACCGCTATCTAGCATGCATCTAGAGTATTAAGTTCATGAAAACAGAGTAACGCCTTAAGCAAGATGAAATGATGTAGAGGGATAAATTCATGCAATATGATCTAAAACCCCATCTTGTTATCCTCGATGGCAACAATACAATATGTGCCTTGCTGCCCCTACTGTCACTGGGAAAGGACACCGCAAGATTGAACCCAAAGCTAAGCACTTCTCCCATTGCAAGAAAGATCAATCTAGTAGGCCAAACCAAACTGATAATTCGAAGAGACTTGCAAAGATAACCAATCATACATAAAAGAATTCAGAGAAGATTCAAATATTTTTCATAGATAATCTTGATCATAAACCCACAATTCATCGGTCTCAACAAACACACCGCAAAAAGAAGATTACATCGAATAGATCTCCACAAGAGAGGGGGAGAACATTGTATTGAGATCCAAAAAGAGAGAAGAAGCCATCTAGCTAATAACTATGGACCCGAAGGTCTGAGGTAAACTACTCACACTTCATCGGAGAGGCTATGGTGTTGATGTAGAAGCCCTCCGTGATGGATGCCCCCTCCGGCGGAGCTCCGGAACAGGCCCCAAGATGGGATCTCGTGGATACAGAAGGTTGCGGCGGTGGAATTAGGTTTTTGGCTCCGTATCTGATCGTTTGGGGGTACGTAGGTATATATAGGTGGAAGAAGTACGTCGGTGGAGCAACAGGGGGCCCACGAGGGTGGAGGGCGCGCCTGGGGGGAGTAGGTGCGCCCCCCTACCTCGTGGCTTCCCTGTTGGTTGCTTGACGTAGGGTCCAAGTCTCCTGGATCTTATTCATTCCAAAAATCACGTTCCCGAAGGTTTCATTCCGTTTGGACTCCGTTTGATATTTCTTTTCTTCGAAATCCTAAAATAGGCAAAAAAAACAACAATTCTACGTTGGGCCTCCGGTTAATAAGTTAGTCCCAAAAATAATATAAAAGTGGATAATAAAGCCCAATAATGTCCAAAACAGTGGATAATATAGAATGGAGCAATCAAAAATTATAGATACGTTGTAGACGTATCAGCCCCTGAGACTCAGGTCGATGCGTGAAATCGGCCTGAGGATCAACTCCTTGCTCGGCAGCATACGCAGGAATAGAAACGCAGTGTAATATATTAGAGATAATAGTGATCGGCGAATGGGCACTTGAGAGAGGGTCTTGAGAAGTTGTCGTAATATATTAGCTTGATGCCAGATAGGTCCAAATGGTACTAGTTGTTGTCCGAAGACGTGTTTGCCTATAGTTCGGTCAAGCCGAACACTAAGCACTTTGAATTTTCTGCATTAAACAGGCAATGCCATAGCCCCCGACACACTGGTCGGGTGGCAACACAAGATCAAGAGATCGATGTGCCCCTTTAATATTTGTAAATAATAAGCCCGAAGCCCAGTAGCCGCCGAGCCTTAATGCAGGCACGGGTGGCCGAATTAAGGATTGATATCCATAGTAAAATCACAAATTATGTGTAATGACTCTATGTATCCAAGTACTTTACATCATTAATGCTCGGATCCGCATTGTACAAAACTTTGTTGACCGACCATCGGCTTCAACCTCTTCGGCCAGTAGCCGAGGAGTGTTTTCCTACTTTATAAAGCCGTTATAAGGGTAAGATTTATGGAAAACAAGGCAATCTGGCCATACGGTTTTATAAACAACGGTACGCGGAGAGATATGTTATATTACTTTTTAATGTAAGAAACATCTTTCAAAGAAAATAGTCCCACTATCGGTTCCTTTCTTTGGGTTGTCATGTTGATCATGATCATGAAACCTCACCTCCGGTCAACGTGGGTGGAAAATATTAAGGATTTAGTTTGGGGAAAGTTCCCGAACTATGTGGTCTATAGCAAACCTAAATTTCCACTTCCGTCGTGGCCGACCAATTATATCCTTTAAGATCGCTAGCTTTCGGCTTCACCCATTCTGAGGTACTAACTCGGATGACCCGGTAGTAACAATCATAGAGGTGCTCCCTTTACCGCCTAGCGGAACAATCGGGAACGTAGGGGTAAGCACAGAAGCCAGGCAACCCAGCTTGGCCAAAATCTTAAGTCAAATTGATGCATATTTATGGCTTTATATAACGATAATTACGGAAGACAACGCTTGTATAATGAATACAAACGCTGATGATATATACTTATTTTGACTCCATTGCGACTGTTTATCAGTTGAAATTGGCCCATCACCGGCTTCTACCCCTTTGTAGATACTACACAAGGTGTTTCTGCAATAACAAGACAACCCTTAGTCGACGTCTCGGTGCCCGAAGGCGGTTGCGTTAGCGGAAACGAGGCAATCAGATATGCGGGCTTTATAACTTTCACTTAGTCATAAGAGCTTTAAGCTGGGGAGCTAGCTACAAGCCCCCGGTTAGTGTTCGGAGACAGCCGAGGTCAAGCCGTAAACACTTCGGCCAATGTTATGAACGGCCCGTCATTTAACATAGTCATCGGATCGCTGACCAATTTACGCTTATTGTGATAGTCAGTTTTCGGCTTTCTCCACTGAGGTGCTTAGCCATGCGAGTTGGAAGCACAATCGTTGTGGTTCTCCCTTTGCACACCTAGCTGAATAAAGAGGAACGTAGGAGGCAAGCACAGGAGTCGGGCAACCCAACCATTGATCGAAGACACAATTCGAAACCAATGCATATATAGCAATATCCGAGAATGTTTTTGCCGAATCTCGAAAGGTGTCTAGCGCTGCACTGTGAGACTTATGCTGGAAACACACAAATATTTTAAAAGTGCCATAAGTTTTGAGAATCAAAAAACTGCAGTAAAAACTTGACGTCCGAACTAGATCAAGTGTTCGGTGCCAATCCAAAAATTGGTCCTAAAAATATTGTGCTTCTATCGTGCTTTAACATGACACATCCTATCTCAAGACTTCAAGCGGGTCAGCCTACGACTTAAACCTCCTATCCCGAAGGTGGAGTACTTCTCATTAGGCCAGTTTAGCAAACTAAACTCTAGCGGCTTTGAGAGAGAAATTAGGCCCCCCAGCTATTGACTACACACTCGTGTCGAAAAAAGGAGTGATAGAAGAAGACTTTGCAATGACTAAGAAGAAGAACACTTATTATAAAACAGCTCATACTAATTTAAGAGCCCCCAAGTGACTTGGGTAAATGAATTTTATGTATTAATGATTGTATGTACCGAAGTACTAATATCATATATGTGTTCACCCGAACTTTAAATGCGTCTTAACCGACCGTCGGCTTCTCCCTCTTCGGTCAAGGGCCGAAAAGTGTTATGTACTCCACCTGTCGAGAATATCGACAGTATTTCCGATAACCTGGCAATCAGGCCATAAGGCTATAACAGACAAAGCGCGCTCAGGGAACTTATGCTATATTACTGACGAAGTGTAAGAAGCATCTTTGAAGAAAATAGTACCCCCACCGATACCTTTCTTCAGTTGCTCATTGTTACTATGAGACTTGTGCAGTAGATTTTTTGTACTCATGAGTTCCGTTGTGTGCCGACCATGATTGGAAACAATAAGAGCGCTAGCTTTCGGCTTCACCCAGTCTGAGGTCTGAGCTCGGATGACCCGATCATGACAAACACAGAGGTGCTCCCTTTACTACCTAGCCGAACAATCAGGAACGTAGGGGTAAACACAGGAGCAAGGCAACCCAGCTTGCGGAACACTTGAGTTAACATGGTGCATATTGTGGCATAATACATGAACAAGGAACGAAGCCATACAAGTATAATCATATGCAAGAGGAAAGGCTTCATAAAGGAAGCCCCCAAGTAGACGGGTATTTGAATTTGTGTGTCACAAACAAAGTTTTGACAAGGAAGTTTTTCATAAGCAACTTTTTGCCAAAAAGGTATAATGCTTGGTCAAACCGAATAAAATTTGAAGTTGAAAGTTTTTGAGCATGAAAGCGACTTAGCTGGTTAATGTGTTCGGCACTGATGACGCGGTCCGAGCTTGATGTGGGACAAGGTTCCATTCCCCAAGACGGTCCCGAGGTGGCAGAGCGAAGAGCTCGGCACTCTGAAGTGCTGACATAGCACGGCCAATGCAGGCCGGCAGAGTGACGCCAAAGTCCCCAGCGTGGGTTAACGAAGTGTTGACGAAGCCCCCCGTCCAGCCGAGGTGACAACACTGCCCGACCCGGATCATTTACCTGTGCACAAAAAATAGTGCAAATCGGAGATAATAGTAATAATAATAAATTAAAAAAATTGTTGCATAATAAATAATTTATGCAAAGTGAATAATTAAAGGAATATGGCCCGTGTCGAACAACCGACGAGGTAGAACCCTCTCGATGATGCCGAAGTCCTAGAGGCAACCGAACATGTCGGTATAGCAATTCGACCAATAGGGTGATCATGCAAGCCGATTTATGCCGATTGGGACGACCACGTCGGCTTGCCGAAGTGACCGCATGACGCAGTCGAAGTCGATTAACTACACACATAAAATAGTGCGGTCCAAAAAATAATAGTATAAATATATATATAATCCTTGCATAATTGTTTTACACAAAAATAATTTATTTAAAGAGATGTGGCCTGGCGACGAAGCCAATGTCGATGCAGGGCGTCGGCATGACGCAGCGAAGGTGTGACAAAGCCTGAATTTGCAGGGCGGTCCGGGCTCTAGAAGCGGCATTCGCCGAACTACGGACGGGAAACGGACCGAACCATCACGCAACCATTGTTAATGTGGCTGTCATTTGATAGACATGTGTACAGATGATGGAACAAACTAGAGTAATAATTTTTCGGAAAAATAAACCCAAGCAAAAAAATTACTAGGATTAATAGCACCTGGTTTAACTGTTGTAGCAATCTGAAAAAGGTTACTCCAAAATTTGGGACTTGATCCGCACACCCAGTGCTTGATGACCGATGAAGCGGCGGCATGGCGATGCTGGCAAAGGTTGGCTTGCCGAGGCCAAGCCCCCGGTCCAGCTAATGTGATGAAGCTTGTCGGCGGATGACGCCAAAGTCTCCGGAGGATGTTGATGAAGAGATGGTGAAGCCCCCGGTCTAGCCGAGGTGATGGAGCGAGTCGGTAAGGAGATGTTGCAGATGCCATGTCAGCCGAGTTGTTGAAGCAGTTCAGCGTGATGGACATCGTCTTGAAGAAGCAACAGTGCAGTCATGCTGATGCTGGTCATAACTTGTGACGCGGTCAAAGTCGGATTGATGAAGTGACCGAATGGCGATGCCGGTATGCCCGTTCCGTGTAATCCATGGGGCAGAGATGTTAGTGATGATTTATCGTTCACGATGCCGAACTCTTGTTCGGCTTACCGAGATGATGATCCGAAAAAGTTGAGCTCGGCTCAACAAAGCAACGACGTGTCTAGTGCAGGTCGACAGCCGTAGAGCAATGTTATCAGGCTGGTTTGACACCAGCGCGATGTTAAAGATCATATTGGAAAAGACTTTAAAATTAGCGGGATGTGTTTGGGAACAAAACACAATACCCATACAAAACTTCCTTCAAAAAGGATGTCCGAAATCCCGTTCATAGAAAAGATGAACTTGGGTCAGATTCGTTCTCGCGCAGAAAATAGATTTGAAAAGTGAGGCACTAATCGTAAGGTTCCCGGCGTTTGGACAGTCGAATCGAGCTGAAATTTTGAGGGGTGGTAGATATGGGAATTCCGCAACAGACGAATGGTTGGATCTTCCAAAGGACATCCGAGGATGGCTCTGGAGACCACTCCCTAAACTCATCCAGATTCCTGTCCAGTTTTGACACGGCTCCGGTATATCGTAGATTGCCGGAGATTCCTCCATCGGAACTCGACGAAATTTTGCATGGTTGTTGTAGACTCAATTTCCAACAATTCCACCAAGGAATCGTGAAAGCAATGCTCGAGGAGGTGGTGGTAGTGGATACAAGTTCGTTGTTTGGAAAAACAGCACGGTCGCCCGAGGGCAATGTTGACGTTGAGCCCCCGAGCTCCATGGATGATTCCTCCATGGTCTTGATAGAGATCGGATTTGATGTTGATGAAGGCCCTCGTCCGAACATGATGATAAGAGGTAGGGCACAGTCCTTGGTCAAGCCAAGGTGACCAGTCGAGGTGGCGACGAAGACGCCGACATCGCAGCTGATCTGCAGGCGAGCCATTGATCCTTTTGCTGATCACACAGCGGAACTCTCAATGAAAGCACCATTGTCAATGTCATAACCGGCAGATCTCGGGTAGGGGGTCCCAAGTTGTGCATCATGGATCCATGGGTAACAGGAGACGGGGGACATGATGTTTTACCCAGGTTTGTGTTGGGGAACGTAGCAGAAATTCAAAATTTTCCTACGTGTCACCAAGATCTATCTGTGGAGAGACCAGCAACATGGGGAAGGAGAGTGCATCTACATACCCTTGTAGATTGCTAAGCGGAAGCGTTCAAGTGAACGGGGTTGATGGAGTCGTACTCGTCGTGATTCAAATCACCGATGATCCTAGTGCCGAACGGACGGCACCTCCGCGTTCAACACACGTACAGCCCGGTGACGTCTCCCACGCCTTGATCCAGCAAGGGGAGAGGGAGAGGTTGAGGAAGACTCCATCCAGCAGCAGCACAACGGCGTGGTGGTGGTGGAGGAGCGTGGCAATCCTGCAGGGCTTCGCCGAGCACCTGCGGGAGAGGAGGAGGTGTTATAGGAGGGAGGGAGGCGCCAGGCCTTCAGGTATGGATGCCCTCCCTCCCCTCCACTATATATAGGGGCAAGGGAGAGGGGGGAGGCGCATCCTTGCCCCTTCCTCCAAGGAAAGGGTGCGGCCAAGAGGGGGGAGGAGTCCATCCTCCCCAAGGCACCTCGGAGGTGCCTTCCCCCTTGAGGACTCTTCCCTCTAGGGTTCCTTAGGCGCATGGGCCTCTTGGGGCTGGTGCCCTTGGCCCATGTAGCCCAAGGCGCACCCCCTACAGCCCATGTGGCCCCCCGGGGCAGGTGGCCCCACCCGGTGGGCCCCGGGGACCCTTCCGGTGGTCCCGGTACAATACCGATGACCCCAAAACTTGTCCCGATGGCCGAAACAGGACTTCCTATATATAAATCTTTACCTCCGGACCATTCCGGAACTCCTCTGACGTCCGGGATCTCATCCAGGACTTCGAACAACATTCGGTAACCACATACAAGCTTCCTTTATAACCCTAGCGTCATCTAACCTTAAGTGTGTAGACCCTACGGGTTCGGGAAACATGCAGACATGACCGAGACGTTCTCTGGTCAATAACCAACAGCGGGATCTGGATACCCATGTTGGCTCCCACATGTTCCACGATGATCTCATCGGATGAACCACGATGTCAAGGACTCAATCGATCCCGTATTCAATTCCCTTTGTCTATCGGTACGATACTTGCCCGAGATTCGATCGTCGGTATACTGATACCTTGTTCAATCTCGTTACCGGCAAGTCTCTTTACTCGTTCCGTAACACATCATCCTGTGATCAACCCCTTGGTCACATTGTGCATATTATGATGATGTCCTACCGAGTGGGCCCAGAGATACCTCTCCGTTTACACGGAGTGACAAATCCCAGTCTCGATTCGTGCCAACCCAACAGACACTTTCGGAGATACCTGTAATGCACCTTTATAATCACCCAGTTACGTTGTGACGTTTGATACACCCAAAGCATTCCTACGGTATCCGGGAGTTGCACAATCTCATGGTCTAAGGAAAAGATACTTGACATTAGAAAAGCTTTAGCATACGAACTACGATCTTTGTGCTAGGCTTAGGATTGGGTCTTGTCCATCACATCATTCTCCTAATGATGTGATCCCGTTATCAACGACATCCAATGTCCATAGCCAGGAAATCATGACTATCTATTGATCACAACGAGCTAGTCAACTAGAGGCTCACTAGGGACATATTGTGGTCTATGTATTCACACGTGTATTACGATTTCCGGATAATACAGTTATAGCATGAATAAAAGACAATTATCTTGAACAAGGAAATATAATAATAATCAATTTATTATTGCCTCTAGGGCATATTTCCAACAGTCTCCCACTTGCACTAGAGTCAATAATCTAGTTCACATTGCCATGTGATTAACACTCAAGGTCACATCCCTATGTGACTAACACCCAAAGAGTTTACTAGAGTCAATAATCTAGTTCACATTACCATGTGATTAACACTCGATGACTTCTGGGTTTGATCATGTTATGCTTGTGAGAGATGTTATAGTCAACGGGTCTGAACCTTTCAGATCCGTGTGTGCTTTACAAATCTCTATGTCATCTCCTAGATGCAGCTACCACGTTCTATTTGGAGCTATTCCAAATAACTATTCTACTATACGAATCCAGTTTACTACTTAGAATAATCTGGATTAGTGTCAAAGTTTGCATCGGCGTAACCCTTTACGACGAACTCTTTTACCACCTCCATAATCGAGAAAATTCCTTAGTCCACTAGTTACTAAGGATAACTTTGACCGCTGTCCTGTGATCCATTCATGGATCACTGTTGTACCCCTTGACTAACTCATGGCAAGGCACACTTCAGGTACGGTACACAGCATAGCATACTGTAGAGCCTATGTCTTACCATAGGGGACGACCTTTGTACTTTCTCTCTATTTTGCCGTGGTCGAGCTTTAAGTCTTAACTTCATACCTTAGCACTCAGGCAAGAACTCCTTTTTTGACTGATCCATCTTGAACACCTTCAAGATCATGTCAAGGTATGTGCTCATTTGAAAGTTCCTTTAAGCATTTTGATCTATCCTTATAGATCTTGATGCTCAATGCTCAAGTAGCTTAATCCAGGCTTTCCATTGAAAAATACTTTCCAAATAACCCTATATGCTTTCCAGAAATTCTACATCATTTCTGATCATCAATATGTCAACAACATATACTCATCAGAAATTCTATAGTGCTCCCACTCACTTCTTTGGAAATACAAGTTTCTCATAAACTTTGTATAAACCCAAAACTTTGATCATCTTATCAAAGCATACATTCCAACTCCGAGATGCTTACTCCAGTCCTTAGAAGGATTACTGGAGCTTTGCATACTTATTAGCATCTTTCAGGATTGACAAAACCTTTCGGTTGTATCACATACAACCTTTCCTCAAGAAAATCGTCGAGGAAACAATGTTTTGACATCCTATCTGCAAGATTTCACAAATAATGCAGTAACTGCTAATATAATTCCAACAGACTCTTAGCATCGCTACGAGTGAGAAAGTCTCACCGCAGTCAACTCCTTGAACTTGTCAGGAAACTTCTTAATGACAAGTCGAGCTTTCTTAATGGTGACATTTACCATCATTGTCTGTCTTCCTTTTAAAATCCATATGTACCTAACAGCCTTACGACCATCAAGTAGTTCTTCCAAAGTCTACACTTTGTTTTCATACATGGATCCTTTCTCGGATTATATGGCTTTGAGCCATTCGTCAGAATCTGGGCCCACCATCGCTTCTCCATAGCTCGTAGGTTCATTGTTGTCTAGCAACATGACTTCCAAGACAGGATTACGTACCACTCTAAAGTAGTACGCATCCTTGTCAGCCCACGAGGTTTGTTAGCGACTTGATCTGAAGTTTCATGATCACTATCATAAGCTTCCACTTCAATTGGTGTAGGTGCCATAGGAACAACTTCCTGTGCCCTACCACACACTAGTTGAAGAGACGGTTCAATAACCTCATCAAGTCTCCACCATCCTCCCACTCAATTCTTTCGAGAGAAACTTTTCCTCGAGAAAGGACCCGGTTTTGGAAACAATCCTTTATTGCTTTCGGATCTGAGACAGGAGGTATACCCAACTGTTTTTGGGTTGTCCTATGAAGATGCATTTATCCGCTTTGGGTTCGAGCTTATCGGCCTGAAACTTTTCCACATAAGCGTCGCAGCCCCAAACTTTTAGGAAATGACAGCTTAGGTTTCTCTAAACCATAATTCATACGGTGTCATCTCAACGGAATTACGTGGTGCCCTATTTAAAGTGAATGTGGTCGTCTCTAATGCCTAACCCATGAACAATAGTGGTAATTCGATAAGAGACATCATGGTACGCACCATATCCAATAGGGTGCAACTATGATGTTCGGACACACCATCACACTATGGTGTTCCAGGCGGTATTAATTGTGAAACAATTTCCACAATGTCTTAATTGTGTGCCAAAACTCGTAACTCAGATATTCATCTCTATGATCATATCATAGACATTTTATCCTCTTGTCACAATGATCTTCTACTTCACACTGAAATTACTTGAACCATTCAATAATTCAGACTTGTGTTTCATCAAGTAAATATTCTCAACATCTACTCAAATCATCTGTGAAGTAAGAACATAACGATATCCACTACACGCCTCAGCACTCATTGGACTGCACACATCAAAATGTATTACTTCCAGCAAGTTGCTTTCTGGTTCCATTTTACTGAAACCGAGGCTTTCAGTCATCTTGCCCATGTGGTATGATTTGCATGTCTCAAGTGATTCAAAATCAAGTGAGTTCAAACGGTCCATCTGCATGGAGTTTCTTCATGCATATACACCAATAGACATGGTTCGCATGTCTCAAACTTTTCAAAAACGAGTGAGTCCAAAGATCCATCAACATGGAGCTTCTTCATGCGTTTTATACCGATATGACTTACGTGGCAGTGCCACAAGTAGGTGGTACTATCATTACTATCTTTTGGCATGAACATGTGTATCACTACGATCGAGATTCAATAAACCATTCATTTTAGGTGTAAGACCATTGAAGGTATTATTCAAATAAACAGAGTAACCGTTATTCTCCTTAAATGAATAACCGTATTGCGATAGACATAATCCAATCATGTCTATGTTCAATGCAAACACCAAATAACAATTATTTAGGTTTAACACCAATCTCTTTGGTAGAGGGAGCGTGCGATGCTTGATCATATCAAGCTTGGAAAAACTTCCAACACCTATCGTCAGCTCACCTTTAGCTAGTCTCCGTTTATTCCGTAGCTTTTATTTCGAGTTACTAACACTTAGCAACCGAACCGGTATCTAATACCCTGGTGCTACTAGGAGTACTAGTAAAGTACACATTAACATAATGTATATCCAATATACTTCTATCGACCTTGCCAGCCTTCTAATCTACCAAGTATCTAGGGTAATTCTGCTCCAGTGGTTGTTCCCCTTATTACAGAAGCACTTAGTCTCGGGTTTGGGTTTAACCTTGGGTTTCTTCACTAGAGTAGCAGCTGATTTGCCGTTTCATGAAGTATCCCTTCTTGCCCTTGCCCTTCTTGAAACTAGTGGTTTCACCAACCATCAACAATTGATGCTCCTTCTTGATTTCTACTTTTGTGGTGTCAAACATCGCGAATACCTCAAGGATCATCATATCTATCCCTGATATGTTATAGTTCATCACAAAGCTCTAGCAGCTTGGTGGCAATGACTTTGGAGAAACATCACTATCTCATATGGAAGATCAACTCCCACTCGATTCAAATGATTGATGTACTCAGACAATCTGAGCACAAACTCAATAATTGAGCTTTTCTCCTTAGTTTGTAGGCTAAGAAAATCGTCGGAGGTCTTATACCTCTTGACGTGGGCACGAGCCTGAAATCCCAATTTCAGCCCTCAAAACATCTCATATATTTCACAACGTTTCAAAAACGTCTTCGGTGCCTCAATTCTAAACCGTTTAACTGAACTATCATGTAGTCATCAAAACGTGTATGTCAGATGTTCGCAACATCCACAGACGACGTTCGAGGTTCAGCACACTGAGCGGTGCATTAAGGACATAAGCCTTCTATGAAGCAATGAGGACAAACCTCAGTTTACGGACCTAGTCCGTATAATTACTACTATCAACTTTCAACTAAATTTTCTCTAGGAACATAACTAAACAGTAGAACTACAGCGCGAGCTTACGACATAATTTGCAAAGACCTTTTGACTATGTTCAGGATAATCAAGTTCATCTTATGAACTCCCACTCAGATAGACATCCCTCTAGTCATCTAAGCGATTACATGATCCGAGTCAACTAGGCCGTGTCCGATCATCACGTGAGACGGACTAGCCAACATCGGTGAACATCTTCATGTTGATTGTATCTTCTATACGACTCATGCTCGACCTTTCGGTCTCCGTGTTCCGAGGCCATGTCTGTACATGCTAGGCTCGTCAAGTTAACCCTAAGTGTATTGCATGTGTAAATTTGTCTTACACCCGTTGTATGTGAACGTAAGAATCTATCACACCCGATCATCACGTGGTGCTTCGAAACGACGAACTGTAGCAACGGTGCACAGTTAGGGGAGAACACTTCTTGAAATTTTAATGAGGGATCATCTTATTTACTACCGTCGTTCTAAGTAAACAAGATGCATAAACATGATAAACATCACATGCAATCAAATAGTGACATGATATGGCCAATATCATTTTGCTCCTTTTGATCTCCATCTTCGGGGCTCCATGATCATCATCGTCACCGGCATGACACCATGATCTCCATCATCATGATCTCCATCATCGTGTCTTCATGAAGTTGTCTCGCCAACTATTACTTCTACTACTATGGCTACCGGTTAGCAATAAAGTAAAGTAATTACATGGCGTTGTTTAATGACACGCAGGTCATACAATAAATAAAGACAACTCCTATGGCTCCTGCCGGTTGTCATACTCATCGACATGCAAGTCGTGATTCCTATTACAAGAACATGATCAATCTCATACATCACATATATCATTCATCACATCCTTTTGGCCATATACATCACATAGCATACCCTGCAAAAACAAGTTAGACGTCCTCTAATTGTTGTTTGCATGTTTTACGTGGCTGCTATGGGTTTCTAGCAAGAACGTTTCTTACCTATGCAAAGACCACAACGTGATATGCCAATTGCTATTTACCCTTCATAAGGACCCTTTTCATCGAATCCGATCCGACTAAAGTGGGAGAGACAGACACCCGCCATCCACCTTATGCAACTAGTGCATGTTTGTCGGTGGAACCGGTATCACGTAAGAGTACGTGTAAGGTTGGTCCGGGCCGCTTCATCCCACGATGCCGCCGAATCAAGATAAGACTAGTAACGGCAAGCATATTGAACAAAATCAACGCCCACAACTACTTTGTGTTCTACTCGTGCATAGAATCTACGCAATAGACCTAGCTCATGATGCCACTGTTGGGGAACGTAGCAGAAATTCAAAATTTTCCTACGTGTCACCAAGATCTATCTATGGAGAGACCAGCAACGAGGGAGAGGAGAGTGCATCTACATACCCTTGTAGATCGCTAAGCGGAAGCGTTCAAGTGAACAGGGTTGATGGAGTCGTACTCATCGTGATTCAAATCACCGATGATCCTAGTGCCGAACGGACGGCACCTCCGCGTTCAACACACGTACAGCCCGGTGACGTCTCCCACGCCTTGATCCAGCAAGGGGAGAGGGAGAGGTTGAGGAAGACTCCATCCAGCAGCAGCACAACGGCGTGGTGGTGGTGGAGGAGCGTGGCAATCCTGCAGGGCTTCGCCGAGCACCTATGGGAGAGGAGGAGGTGTCACAGGAGGGAGGGAGGCGCCAGGCCTTCAGGTATGGATGCCCTCCCTCCCCTACACTATATATAGGGGCAAGGGAGAGGGGGGAGGCGCATCCTTGCCCCTTCCTCCAAGGAAAGGGTGCGGCCAAGAGGGGGGGAGGAGTCCATCCTCCCCAAGGCACCTCGGAGGTGCCTTCCCCCTTGAGGACTCTTCCCTCTAGGGTTCCTTAGGCGCATGGGCCTCTTGGGGCTGGTGCCCTTGGCCCATGTAGGCCAAGGCGCACCCCCTACAGCCCATGTGGCCCCCCGGGAATCGGGAGTACAACATGGCCCGTCCGGCACGACACATAGCTTAGGGAAGGCATGTTGCCTAGCATTTTCACTTTCATGTGGGACCGCTATTGAGCAAACCGACACCCCGCCCACCGCCGGGTTGGAAAACAAAAACGAGGGGAAGATCTAGCTGTAGCACGGAAGCCAAGAAATTTGGTGTCAGACGGGGCTCGTTGATAGAGTAGGAGCATTCCGTACTAGTACTACTCCTACTAGTACCAAGTTTGTACTCCTAATACTATATTACTAGTACTACCACTATACAACTAGTAGGTACGTGCACGGCACAACATCGTAGGAACAAAAAACGGGAATATCTTGTTTTGGGTGATTTATCTTTTTTTCAATCAACATAGTATGAATAATATGATGTGGGGGGAACCCATGAAGCTTATGTGGCTTGGTTGCATGGCTACGGAAGGTTAGAGAAAAATAAATAGATAATGTGTTTAGAGTGCACTCCACTAAATAGATATATATATATATATATATATATATATATATATATATATATATATATATATATATATATATACTTTGGATCCATTGCAACGGACCGGCACATCTATATCTATACCCCCTATATAGTGTGTGAAAAACATTGAAAGTTGGTCATTGGATGAAGCCAATCCGGCGGTACAAAGATGGCAAATCCGAGCACTACTGGCCGTTGGATATCATCCACCAGATTCTGCCACATCTATAATCTAGAAGACTCCATGGTTGAACTTAATTCATGACTAAGGGCCTCATTGATTCATAGGATTGCAGAAACACAGGAATAGGAAAAAAGTAAGATTGGAATGGCATGTTCAATGGATCCCTATAGAATTTGAGTTTGTTTGATTGTGTCACATGAAAAACAAAGGATTTCTTTCAAGAGGTTGGAGTGCATGTTAGAATTCCTGTGAAACGTAGTACAAATGAATCCTTAGGAAAATATTCTACATGATTCAATCCTACGAATCAAACGACCAACGTAGGAAAAAATCCTAAGGATTCTAATCCTTCAAAGATCCTATGAAAATCCTTTGAATCAAACAGACCCTAACTTTGCCACAAGTAAGCTTAGGCAAAGTTATTAGTTCTTCAAAACGAGAGAAACAAGTTGGCAAGCCTAAGGGAATCTTGCCACATTTTTTGTGTGCATGTCATGTGGGCCCTTAGTGTGGCTTGCCTAAGGTGTGGCTTGAATCAAACACTCGCCTAAGTTAATCAAACTTGCCTAACCTTACATTCCACCAGATTTTGCCACATGTTAGAATCCAGAAAGCTCCACATGTAGAAGCATAGTGCACAAACCACCAGAATCTCATGCGTGCAATGCACGTGTACCTTACTAGTACTAGTTGGTAGTAGTAAGAAACAAATTCCAGTTTTGGCACGAGCTCGTACTGCGGGAGCACCACAAGGCCTGCCGTAGGAGTTACATTTCCCTCTCAGGGCCCACGGGACCGAACTTCAGTGGCTTAGTGGTAGAAACAAGAAATGTGATGGTCGTCGTGGTTCAACTTCCATGGACAAGCTGTCATGTCTGCTGACACATGTATATCAAAACTAGAGTGTTTATATTTCAAGCACGTGAACAAGTATTATTCTACTACTTTGGATCCATTGCAACGCACGGGCCAGCACATTGGTAGTAGTAGTGTCCATCTCTATCTCTAGAGGCCTTCCCTCGTTCATCCTTTTCTCTCACAAGATAAACTACTCATACAAATGCATCTTGATGTTCCATGGAACACACGAGGATGTTTCCTTGGGGGTCTCTCCAGCGCGGCGTGGCCGTAGTTGCAAGTTGACGCCCCTTGAGATGCCAACGTTGAGGGGCACTCAGATTTCCTCCAATGAGTAGGTAAGATGAGTTTGATCACGTAGTAAATGCATTCTAAAGACTACTTCCGTGTCCATTTCCTCATTCTCCCCTTGCCCACTGTTTCACAG
>NC_041384.1:627008929-627082740 GCF_002162155.2 Triticum dicoccoides | reverse complement strand
GCTTCTACCACGGTTTTTTCCGTCATGGACGGCCCAAAGAATGTCATGCAGCTGCGTCTCCGGCCCACCTAGGATGAAAAGCCCATTTTCTGTCATGATTTTTTTGTCATAGAAGTAGGAGCCCACCACATCTATAATGATACCGGGTTTGTCACAATTATCGTCATAGAAGTGTCATATGTATGACAGGAAAAAAAATTGTTCGTCCCAAAATGTCACGGATGTGTCTTTTTTTGTAGTGCATGAAGGCCACCGCCGAGGCGACGACTGCGTACTTAGGTGGTTTCTTTGCTGCTTCATCTCTTCCGAGGACCTTCATCGACCCCGCAAGTGTCTGCCGGATATGAGGAAGACAAAGGAATCCGTGGACGACCATTTAGACTAGGTACTCCCTCTCCTGATGGCAGGAAATATTTGTTCTATGAATGGATAAATTGGATGTATCTATAACTAAAATAAGTCTAGATACATCCATTTCTAGGACAAGTATTTCTGGGCGGAGGGAGTATTAACTATACCAACAGAGCCAGATTAGCACCGCTTAGTTCATGTAAATGTAATGAAATCCATCATGTTTATATGAAGATCCGGCTTTTTATACGGAATCCTTCATGCTTATATGAAATAAGTCCGTGTTTGCATGAATTTCATCTGGTTGGTTACAGTTGTGAAAATGTATGCCACTGGCATTTGATGTCGTCCTTCGCGGAAGGAAGTGGGAGGAAATATTTCGGTTGCCGTTGGAGATGCTCTTATGCTGGAAATAATAGAGTCACACCCAATCCATTTGAGTTAAATGCATGTATGATTCTCCCTCTATAAAAAGTTAATTGCATGTACAGTGTACACGTGACTTGCAGGGCGGCTACAGCTTTGTACATAAAGTTAAAAAGAAACAAGTCCATCCTTAATCTTTTATTCTAAGTACTTTGTGGGTTCCACTGTCAGCACAGTAGTGATAGAAGTATATATATATATATATATATATATATATATATATATTAAATAAGTAACATATAATATAAAAATCTAAAGTTAAAGACATAATTCGAACTCAGGTCATCGTGTGGCGAGCATCTGTCGCTAACCAGTCCAACACATTTTTGTTGTGGACCATGATGGAGATATATCTCCATGTCTACTCTTATACTCCCTCCGTTCTTGCATATTTGTCATTATTAGATTTCAAATAGACTATCACATAGGGATGTGTATGTAGACCTATTTTAGAGTGTAGATTCACTCATTTTGCTCCGTATGTAGTCACTTGTTGAAATCTCTAAATAGACAAATATTTAGGAACAGAGGGAGTAGAAAACATAGTTGGTGATGATGGTGTGTGTGCCATCCTGCAATTGTCAGGGCTGTTGTGCGACATATGCCAAAGGATGGCTTATCATGATGGGGGAGAGTAAGATGTCGCCAGTGCTTGGAAATGGGATAAGGAGTAGACATGTACGCCGACGCATCTTATCCAGGTTCGGGGCTCTCCTAGGGTATAACACCCCTAGTCCTGCTCTGCGGGGTCTCCGCATGATCACTATCAACAATGGTGGCTACAAGCTTGCTCCTTGAGTTGTTTTCTCTAGAGGAGGAAGAAGAATAAGGCTAGCCCTAATTTCACTCTCTCTCTCTCTATGTGGGGGTGAGGTTTCTATGTGGCTGAACCGTTTGCATGGGTGCCCTGGGGGTTTATATAGGCCTAACCCCAGGGGTACAATGGTAATCCGACTAGGTGTAGGACCCAGCCATCAGTGACTGGTGTCCGACTTCTCCGCCGATCGCTTGGGCCTGCCGCCTGGTAGGTCCCGCCGGCTGTTGCATACTTGGCCGACAGGCCGTGCTTGCTGCTGGTGGGTCCTGCCGGCTGCTTAGTATTGTGGCAATGCCTCTGATGATGTGTGCTTTGTCGGGGAGAGCATGGCTACAGTCCCACCAACTGGTGGGTGTTCACTGTAGCCACTTCCCGTCTCTTCTGATTAATGGCGCATAGACTTTGAGGGAGGGGGGCCTCCTGCTAGGAGTCGGCCTCCCCCATAGCCAACTGGTCAAGGCTCGCTACCTTCTGGCTTCTCACGGATAGGTAGGGCCCACCGCCTGCAGGCCGTACTGACAGCCCGTCGTGGGAGCATGGCCTCTCCAGCCATGGGTGATGTCATGGGTTGTATGGCAATAGTCCCTAGCCGGGTGAGGGATGTCCGCCCGGTACATAGCACTTGGCCACGCTCGGCCCTGGATTCGTGGGGTGGCAAGCTGCACTGTAGCCATGCCCCGTCTCGTCGTCGTAACGAGGTGCTAACTTTCAGGGAGAGAGGGGCCGACTCCCAGGAGCCGGCCTCCCTAGAGGCCGCCTGCTAGGAGTCGGCCCACCTCATGGACACCCTCTGGGCTCTGCCGCCTTCTAGCAGCCGGTCGCTCAGACCAGTCGGCCATGAGAAGGCAGATCTTCATCTTTAAGGCTTGAGGGGTGCAGCCGGCCCCGATGTCTTGAAATACCAGGGGGCAGATGAGGCTACCCGTGGTCATTTACTCTGAAAGTAGTCCTCGAAGCTGGTGGGGTGCTACAACTGCGAAGGAGAGATGCCTCAACAGCTTCCTACTCCGAGTGATTTGGTGGCTTTGCTTCGTCCGTCTTCTAAGGCGCCAACTGATAGGAGTCGGCCGTGACTAGGTAAGCCGCCTGGTGATTTCGAAACGTTTGCGATGAGCCGGGCGGCACGCCAGCCGGATGGTTGCCCTACCGCTCGTTGCTTGCACGCCACGTGGTGCCAGCAGGCCAGGCCAGCCTACCAGCCGAGCACGCGACGGGACATCGCCGCAGGCCGGGGCCTGCCACTACAGGGCTTCGACACACGCGCAGATCCGCTATGGCTGAGGAGAGCTGTCGGGCTCCCGTGGCAGTTACCACGCGCCTTTATTGGCGCGGTAATTGAGGGATCATGGGGGGAGTGTGCACATTTAATCCCATGCCCCCCCCACGTTCACGCCTCCTCGGCTCCGCCGCCTGGGCTATAAGTAGGGGGAGGAGGGGGGCAACAGATGCACGCGCACCCTCCTCTCCCTTCTCCTTTCTTCTCCTTCTCACTGTTGCAGCAACTCTCCCGCCTCTTGCCGAAGTGCTGCCGCAGCCCGTCGTCGCCGAGCACATCCTCCCCGCAGCATCGTTGCTCCGCCGCGGGCTCGTGTGTCCATCGCCGAGCCGTGTCTCCGTCGATCTTCGGCTCTCAGGGCGCGCAAACGGGCAAATGCCTCAGACGGCTCCAATGTCCACGAGGTCCACCTTGCTTTCCTCCGCCAGACGCGGCGGCTGCCCGGCGAGGGCTACGTACGGGTACGCGCCCCGCTCGGTTTGGAGATTTCGTCGGCGCCGGAGGATGGCGAATGTGTCGTCTTCCGGTCGTATTTCCTTCGCGGCCTCGGTCTGCCGGCGAGCGGCTTCTTTCATTCTTTCCTCCAGTTCTACCAACTCCAGCCGCACCACCTCACACCGAATGCGGTGGTGCTGCTGTCCGCCTTCGTCACGCTCTGCGAGGGCTACCTCGACGTTCTCCCCACCCTTGACCTCAGGGGGAGTTCTTCTACACCAAACTCGGCAACGCCGCCAAGAAGGAGGCGGCTCAGTGCGGAGCCTTCATCGCGGTGCGGCGTCCCGACGCCGGGAACTGCGTCCCAACCATCATCTTTACCCAGTTGGTCAAGCTGTGGAAAAAGTCTTATTGCTATGTGAAGAATGTCCACCCGATGCGGGACTTTGTCAACCTGCCGTCTTATACAGCCGGCCCTCCGGCTGAGCCCCACAACAACTAGACCTTCAAGCCGCGGACGCTGTCGGCCGCCTCCCCCGCCGCCATCGCCTGACTCAAGGTGATGACGGAGTCGGAGGGCCTCAAGGCCTCGGACCTTCTGACCGCCTTCATGGCGCGCCGAGTGCTCCCTCTTCAAACCCGGCCTCACATGATCAGCCAGATGAGCGGGCATCAAGACCCGTGCCGGATGTGCACCAGGGAGATGCCGAACGTGGAGGTGGCCCGGCTGGTGAACCACATCTTGAACTGCAAACTCTCAGAAGAGGAGTGGCAGTTCGGCAAGCGGACGTACTCCCATGCACACCCGCCGCCCGCGGTGAGTCCTTTAACTCTTTCTTTTCTCTTTATTTGTCGGGTTCTATCTTGCCGCCTGATCAGTTGGCTCGATGCAGATCTTCACAACCCAGTCGGTAGCTGACGCCCTGGAGCAGGGTCACGAGTACCTGCCGGACCGGGTAGTGAGCGACGTGGACGAACCCGAGTTGGGGGCGGCCGCCATGGAGGAGAACGACGCCACAGGTGGTGGTGTCGGAGTAGGCGGCTCTGGAGGAAGCAACATCGAAGATTGGCCGGATGACGACGAGGAGGAGGCTGAGCCGCGCCGCCCGCACGGTGTCGACAAAGCGGGTGCGAGCTCCTCTGCCGCGCCGACTGCACTAGGCGGCGCACCACAGCGCCGAGCCGACTCATTGCCGTTTGGCAGCCGGCCGAAGAAGCCCAAGAACCCGGGCGCTGCGACCAAGCGGCGAGAGGCTGCCGTGAACATGGCCTAGTTCGAGAGGGCCCCGAAGCAGCCCCCAACGGTGTCCATGTAAGTGCTTGCTTTCTCTTGCATTTTTCTTTCTTCTTTCTTCCAAACTTTTTTCTGAGTTTCTTCTTTTCTTGCTTGGACAGGGCCCCGCTCTCCCTTGAGTGGTCCGCCTCCGCCTCCGTGATTGGGGCGGCAGAGGGCTCCGCCAACACCTGCCACGTGGACTTGCTTGCCGACCTCTAGGAGGCGACGGAGAGGAACATGCGAGAAGCGCGCGAGGAGCGGGAGGAGGCGGAATGGCAGAAGGCGGCGACGACCATGGCCGCGCAGGCGGACGCGGAAGCGGCGGCCAAGGCCTAGGCGGACGTGGCTGCCAAGGCACAAGCGGAAGAGGCCGTGCGCGACGACGCTCCGCAACTCATCATCCCCCTACGTGCCGCGCCACCGGCACCAGAGACCCAGGCATCGACTGGAAGAGACGACGATGAGTAGCCGGTCGCGGAGAGTGGAGGGGCCGACGCTATCATCTTGGGGCCGGAGGTGCCCCCACAAGCGCCGACTCTTGAGGCCCATGGCGGCCAACCTGACGCGCCGCAGGTGCCGCCAGTTGGTGGCGAGCTGGTGGTGGGGGAGACTCCTGTGGTCCGCACTCCGTTGCACCGGCGCATGGATAAGGCGACCTCAGTGCCACGGCTGCAAGATCGTCGGCCCCAGATGCAGAGGCCACTAGTGCCATCCCACTAGAGTGGACGCCTGGAGGCGGGACGGGCGTGCTGAACAAGGCGGCGCAGGACGTCCAGGCCCAGCTTTAGGCCCAAGACGCCGCCCTCCAGCAATACACGAAGACGTTCCTATCGACGCGAGCGGCCGTCCGGGTATGCTCCTTTGCTTTATTTTTTTATTTTTGCAATCTTCCGTGGGGGCGCGCCAGCGCACCCACTAGGTGTAGCCCCTGAGTTCTGGGCCGGCTGCTGAGCGGGCGGCTCGGACCTTAAAGGTTAGTTCCGAGTGCTGACTTTTTTCTTCTATTGTCTTTGCTTGTAGGATTACCATAACATCCGCGCAACCGCCTTCAACTCCCATGTCCGGGAGCTGGCCAAGCGGACCACCAATCTGGCCGACAGCCGGAGTAAGCCTCCAACCTTTCTCTCTTGCGGGGGCGCGCCAGCGCACCCGCTGGGTGTAGTCCCCGAGATTCGGGCCGACTACCGAGCAGTCGGGCCAGATCTCCCGACAACCACTTTTCTTTTTGTTCAACTTGACGAAAATATTTTTTTTCTTTGCTTTTGCAGGAGCCAACACCACCTTGCAGCAGCAGCTGGGCGAAGCCCAAACTACACTGCGCGCCAAGGAGGAGGAGTGCAGCAAGGTGGCCCAGGAGTGTGACCGCCAGGTCAAGGTGCTGGAGGACAAGGTGGACAAACACAAGGCGACGCTCCAGAAGGCGAAGGACGACGAGGCCACCCTCCAGGCCGAGTTCGAGACTGAACACTCGTGCTGGGCCGTGAGGGAGAAAGCTCTGTCCGATGGCTACAGTGAGATCGAGGACATGCTCGATGGTGAGTTATCCTTTTCCGTTCTTTCATCTGCCAACTGTCATATGAGTCGGCTTTTGGCTTCAAGCTTCTTTTTTCTTTTTGCACAGTGTACTTTCCTGGCCACGCCGTTACGCCAGCCAAGCCGTCGCACAGAGACGAACTAGAGTAGAAATCACGCCCAACACCCCTCGGACCCTTGGCGAACAGCTTCTCGCCCTTCATGCTCATCTCCAGCCGGCTCATCGGGCGCTCTGCCATCTGCAGCGCGCCAGATCTTAGGTGGTTTCCGCCCTCTGGCCAGGTGTTCGAGCTCCGCGCAGCCCCAGTCGGACCTCCGACTGGTTAGGGGTGGCCGTCGGCCTCTTCGAGGCGTGGAAGGGCTCCGTAGCCTGGGCAGGCACACGGCGGGCCTTGGAGTTCGCCAAGGCGTGGTATCTTGGGCTAAGCCTAGCCCAGCTGGCCATGTTCCAGCTTGAAGCCAACGAAGAGTTAGCGGCGGTGGGGCCTGCGCTTTACCATCGCGCGATGGCGATCACTGAGTGCACCGATACGAGTGTCTTCCTCCCCGACCTAGACGAGGAGGATGCCGAGGTGTCGCGTCACTGGTTTGGGCTGAACCCAAAAGACGGCGAGGACTCAATGGAAGAGATCGCCTCCAGCGATGAGAGTGAGGGCGAGGAAGGCGAGGATGGTGAAGATGACGCACCAGATAACAGAGCGGATGGCCCGCCTCAGCTCGATTGAGCCTCGAGCAATGAGCCGCACGCGACCATGCTGAGTGCTACCGATGTTGACAAAGACGAGACACGCCAGACGACCACTCCACCAGCCAGTGCCGCCGACTCCACCAACCTTCTGGACCCGCCTGCTGCTCCTCTGGCCTAGGCTGTCGATTTTATCTTTTCCTACTTTTCTAGTTTCTCGAATAAACTTGTTAGATTTGTGCAGTTCCACCCGCTGGGGGTGTATTCAAACTCTGTTGAATGCTGGCCGAGGGCCTTTTGCTATGTAAATTATCTTTGTCGAGTTCTAGCTTGTCCTGCTTTTCTGCTCCTTTGGCTTTTTCCTTTGCCGCCTTCCCTTGGTTGCCGCCTTGCCAGCCAGACAGCCACTCTGCGGCTGTGGCTAGGTCAAGTACTTGGCCATTTTTGGGAAGGCAAGTACTTTGGCCGTTTGTAGAACGTAGCAAGCTAAGTAAGAAGTCGGTCGGCCGGCTGCTCAGCAGCCGGTCGGTGAGGCAAGGTGTCAGCTTGTCCTATGTGAGTGCTTTGGTCCTTAGCCATTTTTCATGTGGGCACCATTTCCTGCCTTTCACCCCTACCAGCCGAACAGTCGCTCTGCGAGCTGCGGCTTATGGCAAGGGAGGGCTTAGGTGTCAGCACACTACTTGTCTGACTACATGTAGCACTGACATAGTTCAAGGCGCCAAGCCCCCGGGCCGACTGGTCGAACCTGGTGCCATGCAAAATAATGAAATAACACATTCATAGGCATAAATCTTATCATATAGATAAAAAGGGTGGCCCCGAGTGCTCCTCGAAGGCCCCGATGTCTTAGGGCTTAATCCAAAAGGTAGTGTGGTACATACTGCATTAAATGTAAAATCTTAGAAGGAGATTTGCATTCTATGGGTGCTCTGATTCTTTGCCAGAGTCGTCTCTCTTGCGTGCTCTGGGCTTCTATGCATCGATGAGGTAGTAGGAGTCGTTGCCCAAAGCTTTGCTGATGACGAAAGGGCCTTCCCAAGGGGCCGAGAGCTTGTGCTGGCCGGCTGTTCACTGGATCCGCCAGAGCACAAGGTCTCCTTCTTGGAAAGATCTTGGCTTGACCTTCCGACTGTGGTAGCGGCGCAGGCTCTGCTGGTAGATGGCGGACCGGCTGAGTGCCAACAGCCGGCCCTCTTCCAGCAGATCAACGTCGTCTTCTCGTGCTTCCTTTGCTTCCGCCTCCGTGTACAAGGTGACGCGAGGTGAGTCGAACTCAATGTCAGTTGGGATGATGGCCTCAGCCCCGTACATGAGGAAGAAAGGAGTGAATCCGGTTGACTTGTTCGGACTGGTGCGGAGGCTCCATAGGACGGTCGGCAGCTCGTCGATCCAGCAGTCGGCCGAGCGCTCCAGCGGCTCGACCAGTGGAGGCTTGATGCCAGAGAGGATGAGGCCGTTTGCTCGCTCGACCTAGCCATTTGACTGCGGATGGGAAATAGACTCTAGGTCCTGTCGGATACCCTGCGTCACACAGAAATGGGCCAAGGCACCTTTGTCAAAGTTCATGCCATTATCGATGATGTTGTTGTGTGGTACACCGTATCGGAGGGTGATATCTGCGATGAAGGTCACAATAGTCGGACCATTCAGTTTCTTGATTGGCTTTGCGTCAATCCACTTGGTGAATTTTTCCACATCGACAAGCAGATGGGTCATGCTGCCGCGTAATGTCTTGAATGGTCCCACCATGTCCAGCCCCCAGACGGCAAAGGTCCACATGAGGGGGATGGTCTTGAGTGCAGAAGCCGGCAGATGTTGCTTGGAGCTGAATTTCTGGCACCCCTTGCAATGCTTGACCAAATCCTTGGCATCCTCCAAAGCAGTCGGCCAGAAGAAACCATGGCGGAAAGCTTTGGCGACAAGGGATCTGGAGGCCGCATGGTGGCCGCATTCACCTTGGTGGATATCTTTGAGGATTGTTGGCCCTTCACTAGTTCTACGCAGTGCTGGAAGACCCCGGTCACACTGCGTCTGACAAGCTCTCTATTTATTATTGTGTAGGCTCCAGCCCGGCGCTGCACTTGCCAGGCCGAGATCTCA
Source organism: Triticum dicoccoides (assembly GCF_002162155.2). Classification (NCBI taxonomy): domain Eukaryota; kingdom Viridiplantae; phylum Streptophyta; class Magnoliopsida; order Poales; family Poaceae; genus Triticum; species Triticum dicoccoides. The sequence continues at coordinate 627,073,838 of NC_041384.1, read as the reverse complement.
TCAGTCTGCAGCTCTCTATTCATCAGGAAATTGTGGATGGGCTGCACCCATGATGGTGTTGTGACTTCCTCCGTTATCATTACGGCCACTAGTATTGGGGCGGTTGGCTTGGGAGGCGGCGGGGTGGAGTCGGCCGCAGCTTGCTGTATTGATGGAGTCCCCAGGCCGGCTGCTGCAGTCCCTGGGCCGGGTTGTGGAGTCCCGGGCCGGGTGCGACTGCCGCAGTCCTCGAGCCGTCTGCCGAAGTCCCCGGCTGGCTACTGCAGCCCCCGAGTCGGATCCGACTGCTTCGGGAGCAGCCGACACAAAGATGGACTCGGATTATGGAGAAGGCTTTATTGACAGCTTGCGGAGGCACTGAAGGGAAACACCGGCTAGTATTGCTTGACGGGTGGAGCCGATCCGTGCCAGGGCATTAGCTGGCTCGTTTTCGTTCCATGGCACGTGAAGGAACTCGCACCCCTTAAAGTATCCGCTAAGATGCTGGACAAGGAAGCGGTAACTTGCCATATTTGCATCCTTGGCATCCCAGTCCCCAGACGACTGCTGGACCGCCAAGTCTGAGTCGCCATAGCACAGGATCCGGCGAATGCCGATCTCTTTGGCCAGCCGGAGTCCGTGTACTAGTGCTTCATACCCGGCCACATTGTTGGAGGCCGCGAAGTCAATTTGCAATGTGTATCTGAGTTTGTCACCTTTGGAAGAGGTGAGGACAACGCCGGCTCCCAAGCCGGTGCACATCTTCGAGCCAACAAAGTGCGTCCGCCAATGAGTGGAGTCCGGAGCTAACGGCAGGTACTGGGTCTCGGCCTAGTCGATGAGGAAGTCGGCCAGTGCTTGGGACTTGATGGCGGTACATGGCTAGTAGAAGATGGTGTAAGGGGCCAACTCGATGGCCCATTTGGCCACCCGGCCTGATGCATCTTTGTTGCATATGATTTCAGCAAGTGGGGCAGTGCAGATAACCGTGATTGGGTGCTCTTGAAAGTATGGCTTCAGCTTCTTGGCGGCAAAGTGCACGCCGTAGCACATCTTCTGGTAGTGGGGATAGTTCTGCTTTGAGGTGGACAACACCTCACTTAAGTAGTACACAGGCCTCTGGACTGGTTGTGCTCTGCCAACCTCTAGGCGTTCCACCACAATGACAGTGCTGACCACCCGGCTGGTGGCGGTGATGTAGAGGTACATGGGCTCCTTAGCAGCCGAGGCTACCAAGACAGGCGGGGTAGTCAGCATCTTCTTCAGCTGGAGAAAGGCCTCGTCCGCCTTGTCATTCCACTCAAAGTGAGTGGTTTTCTTCATGAGTTGGTACAGGGGAAGAGCCTTCTCACCCAGCCGACCGATGAAGCGGCTGCTGGATGCCAAGCGGCCGGTGAACTTCTGAACGTCTCGAAGTCGGGTGGGTCTCTCCATTCTCTCAACAGCCTTGATCTTCATAGGGTTGCACTCAATGTCGCGTTCTGAGACCAGGAAGCCAAGGAGTTGGCCGGCTGGTTGTAACACTCCAAAATTTTTGATTTTGGTTTTTATCAAATCCTTTAATTAATTGGAAGGAGGTTATTTAATTTTTTTTCTAAAAGACTCTCCTTCTCAAAAAATTTATTTTAAGACAAATGTTTTATGTGTTCTTCCCAACCTTGATTTTGGTCTTGAGGGTTTTCATCTTGTGTTGGCTCAACACAAATGCCTTTGGGTGTGTTTTACAAATTTTCTTTTTAAAAAAGAGTTCCTATAATTTTGGAATTTTCCTTCCCTATTCAAAAAGTACTCTCTTGCCATGGCCTATGTAGAAAACTTTCTTCCAAAACCCACCTCCCTACTTTGGGTCAAGCCAAGCATCCAATTCCAGCAAGTTTCAACTGCTTTTAGATTTTTTCTATTTATTTTATCCTCAAACCTTTTTTTGTAATTTATTTTGGACTCCTGGGATATACAAAGGAGGTACCAGATCCCTTAAGTTTCTAAGCCCAAGTAACTTACCCTAGGTACTCCTTAGTACCCTCAACCTAGATCCATCAAGATCTGTTGGTCCACAGTTCAAATTTTTCAAAATTTACTTCCTGCAAGTTTGGACCAAATTTGCAATTTTTGGTGAATTTCATTCTTTTTCTTTTCCAAAAATTATGAGATAATTCAGGCAGTCTCCAGATGCATCAAGAGATCATTTCACCAAGTTTTAGCTCTAGAAAAAATTTCCACGTGCCTAAATCATTTCGTCGGACAGGTGGCCGGCACTGTTCCAGTCAAGTTTCAGAAATTCAGTGTTTCAGTTTCAGTGGCAGTGTCGTTTTCTTCAGAACCTCGGCGTCGATCTCGCCAGTGCACGTGTTGGCGCCTTGCTCACTGCTCCCCCTTCTTATCCAATGCGCCACATGGTTGTTTGGCCGGTCGCGAGCGTCGGTGGCGACGTGTCGCGTCAACTCCGGCGCCTCTCGCGGTGGCAGAACCGCCCGTGGCGGCCAGCAGGGGCCAGCCCTGCAGTACGGCACCATCCAGCACCGCCCACAGCACCAGGTGCCTCCGCGTGGCCGTCCTCTTCCCTATGCGTGCTGCAGAACCGTCACTGTGCCCTGAGAGGTGCAGAGTGCTCTCTGCAGCCGATGAGCCCGTGAGCTCCGTTCGGTCGAAACCACGGGAGCAGGCCAAATCCGACCAGGTTAGCCGTTGAATGGTGCCAGTGGACCAATATGAAGCTGCCCAGTCACCTAAACCTCCAGCCCGACCACTGCCTCGCCGTAATTGCTCGCCGGAGTGATCCCGTTCTCGGCAACCGCCTTGAGCCGGCTATAAATGGAGGCCTTGAGCTCGCCTTCAACCCAGCACCACTCCTCCACCTCATAGAACCGCGCCCAGCCGCTAGGAGGACCTCGAGGAGGCCTTCTTCCCCGACTCCGGCCGCCCCGATCCGCTTCGGGCTCTGGCAAGATTCTCCCTAGTGAGTGCACCCCCGCTCCCCAAACTGTGCCAGTAGCATCCTAATGCACCCGCTTGCCTGACCCGCGCTTCAATTTGGAGTATGCAGCTCCCTTCAGAGAGAATCATCGTCGACCGAACCACCGTCCGTCGGAGTGGAGGCCGTCGTCGACGTGGTGCTCGCCGACGACCAACTCCACCACCCACCGACGCAGAACTGTCCCCTGAGTACAACCATACCCTTGCCCTCCTCTGGATCGCCGTCAATCGTAGCCGGCGATCATCGTTCGCTTCGGTCAACGGTGGGATTTTTAAACCTGACATGCGGGACCCCCTCGTCAGCCTCTCCTCTCTTATTCGAACCGTTTTCTGAAGACGCCTTCGGGCAGAATACGTTTTCCTTTCGGTTTAACGTATTGCACCCGAAGCGTTTTCTCTTTTTTTAAGCTAGCCCCTGGAAAGTTTCTGTTTCATCACAGATTAGTCCCTAGACTAAAACCTTTATAACTTTTAAACAAAAAATGATTTTGAGCTGATTCTTTTTCTTCATCTTTATTTTTCTATCTAGTTTTTTCATATTTATTTGAAAAATATTTGGAACAATTTTTATGCACGCACGATATTTACGTTAGCATCCGATTTGTTTTATAACGTAGATAGCGAAGGAGGTGACAGAGCCGCAAACTTCGCCGAGCTAGACTCCGACTTCTTCGAACCAAGCAAGCATGTTTGAACCTTTGATATGATGAGTGTTTTTCATGATTGCTTGAGTGGCTTTCTCATCACATGTTTTTATAAGCATTTGTGAATGTTATATTTCATGCAAAGCAAGCTGCAAGTGAGCTTTGAAATTTGATGTGTTCATATGATGGTGAGATAACCTGATCATGTGGTGGCATGATAGGTTGCAAGCAGGTATTGTTGAAGCATGCCAGTTTTATGTCAACCGTTTAACTCCAGTATTAACGTGGACCAAGTCTTGTCCCCGTTCGTCCCATTTTCGTGCCGCCACATGTCTTCTGCAAAGAATGCGGTTTACTCAGTTGCAAACCTCTTTCCTTGTACACACCAAATAGAGGGGCCGTGATGAGGGTTCCATGGCCCTGGATTAAAGCACGTCATCCGGTCAGGGGGCATGGGTGTTTCCAGTTGGGACCGAGAGGGGGGCACCCCTTAGAGCGCGTGATATAAATTTGATCCCATGTTATTCGATGTTGTAGCCTCCCCATCTTAGAGTTTTTCTTGAACGTTGCCTAGGGTGATTCCTAGCAGCGGGATGTGGAACGGGTGTGTACTAGTCAGATGTGTTTCTCCTAAAATACCGTAAACAGAACCAGTCCTTTGTGACTACTAAAAACCGTTGGCTGTGGTTAAAGAGTACAAACTCTGCAGAGTCAAAACCATTCGAGTAACCATGTCCATGGTCAAGGACTTTGATCAACATATTAGTGTCAATCTCAGTATCAGTCTCAGTGTCAGTCTCAGTGACAGTCTTCGGAGAATAAGCATGAAACTGAGAGTGGTAAACCCGGCTGAATGTTATTCATGTGGATGGACTAACCGGTTTATTATCATGTACCGAGTATTCCGTGGAATGATGTTACCTTCGTGAGCTACTTGAATTCGAATGATGAGATATAAGCGCTTTATGTGATGTCGCTCAGACATCCGACTGTGGCATTCTTGTTATTTACTTTTGATATAAGCCCTTTATGTGATGTCTCTTAGACGTCCGACTGTGGCATTCTTGTTATTTACTTTTGATATAAGCCCTTTATGTGATGTCGCTCTGACGTCCGACTGTGGCATTCTTGTTATTTACTTTTGATATAAGCCCTTTATGTGATGTCGCTCAGACGTCCGACTGTGGCATTCTTGTTATTTACTTTTGATATAATTTATGTGATGTCGCTCAGACATCCGACTGTGGCATCCGAGTTATTTACTTTCATTATAAGCCCTTTTCAAGATATCGCTTATACGTCCGACTGTGGCACGTACTGCCATTTATGTTTCAATATAAGCCCTTTATGTGGTGTCGCCCTAACGCCCGACTGCGGCATGTTAATTTATTTTACCTTTCGAGGTGTTGCTTCAGACACCCGATCGGTCTTCAGCTATTTTATTGGGATTTCGGGAGGACTACCGCCTGACTTCCTTTTTATTTAACATGCAGTGCAAATAATATCTGAGTGCGCATTACTAGTCTGCTCATGTGCATCATGTTTGCATTTGGTATATCTTATGTCCAAACTGTCTCGCGAGTACATTCAAAGTACTCACCTGGCTTGTTGATTTGGCCAGATATTGACGAAGGCGATCTTATGGATGAAGAGTACGATAGCGAGTCCGACGCCTAGAGGAGTCCCAGTCAGTCCCGTGCGATCCTGGAGTTGGTCACTTGTATTATATACGCTTCCGCTACCCTAATAAAATCATCAAGCCTCACCCCGGTGCTTGATGAGCTGTAAGATTTTGGAGTCATGTCACCCACTTCACTGTGACATATCCACCACCATTTTTATTATGAGTCAGTAGTGATGGCACCATACCCTCCTGTGTCATATCCGCCTTTATGTATAATATCGGCATGCTTGTAATAAATCGGTGAGCAGCCTCAGCTCAACCTTGTATATTATTTACTACTTCTGAATTTCTGTATCAAGAATTTGTCTACCAGTAAGGAGGATTCTTCTATACTGGTCTGATAAAATGGTCGGTTTTTCAATAAATGTTTTATTGGAAAACCAGTCCTAACAGCCTTGGTATCAGAGCTAGGTTGACTGTAGGAAGCCACTAGGTGCGATCGCTAATCGGTTATTAGCGTAATAAGTGTTATTTTAACATTTTGCAATTGTAGCAATTTTCTGTTAGTCATCATAAATTTATGAATTGACTATCTGGAATTTTTGTCTACTTTTGTAGATGGCTGGCAGCGACTGTGAGTCACAGGTGTTCGCCAATGTACCTGAGGGGTTTATCAAGCTTCTCGTCTCCATCACCAAGGTCGCGATCGGGCCATCGGCTCGTCCGGAGTTCACACTCTACCAGCACAAGATCAGTGACAACGTGTCTATGCACCAGGCCGTGCTGCAATTCAAGGGAGGACATTCAGAGTCACGCCGCTTCCGATTTGTGGGAAGGGCCATGCCTACGGAGAGGCATGCCATGCAGATGGTTGCCCGTGAGGTGATAGCTCGTCTCCGGGATGCCCTCCCTTCGATGAAGGCTCGTCGCTACCGCTACCTCCCATCCCCCGTGCCATACACATGTCACTATGCATTCGCTTGTGCTAGGGGGGAGAGAGATGAGGCTATTGAAATGTTGGTTGAGCATCTCAAAGCTCTTGAGGCAGCTTTTGATAACCTCGTGGACGACTTTGTGGCTGCTCGTATGGACTTAGTTCAGGGCTGTTCCGCCAATAGGAGGGAGCTCCTCCATACAGCACCACCACTGACTTACGTCTCGTCCTCAGCATCCTATACACCTGCCATCTTAGCCACCGCTCGCTGCCTGCCTACCACGGAGGAGTTTGACCAAGTCATTGCTCCTACTCCAGTCAGTGCTGCACCACCTGCCGCGCCCGCACCAGCTCCTCAACCCAGTACTTCGCGCCTAGAGCCTATTAGTGAGGAGGAGGTTGAGTCTCCAACATCACTGGGTCTTACCCTCGGCAGGCCGAGGGAAGTTTTTACCATCTCCGACTGAGTGCACAAAGCAGTCGTGCGATGTACCAGCTTGTATGATATGTTCATGTGTATATAGGTTTGGTGAGAAGTAGTTTGTTTGCGCATCATGTAGAAACTCGGAGAAGTGCACTAGCCTAAATAACATGTCAGGAATGTGTACGCACATCCTGAGTGATGTATTGTATAATTACGGCTTGCGTGTAAGATATGTACTAAGCGGTCCTTCTCCATGCGCAATCAAGTATTTTCTTGAGAAATCTTGCAAAAAAAATCCGCCTTTGTAAAATTATTTATTTTTGCCACTCAGTTTTTCTCATGAATTCTGCAAAAATACCCTAGAGTGGAAAATGCCTCGTCCCTGGACTCGTTCCATGCCAAGTCCGCTGGAAGAAAATTATGGTACCCAGACAAGTAACAATTTCACACAAGGGCAGCCAAGTCAGCAAGGCAGTGAAGCAGCATTTTCTCAAGTATGCCGTCTTTATGAGCAAAGCCAGCAGCAGCATCAAGAAATGATGAACCATGTTATCAATATGGGAAATCACCGTGAACCATATCAGCAGCATTCCAAATTGTCTGAACTACAAAAGACACGTCCCCTAACATTCTCTCACACAGATAGACCTCTTGAGGCCGATGATTGGCTTCGAGACATTGAAAGGAAGTTAATTATTGCACAATGTTCGGACCATGAGAAGGTACTTTATGCACCTCACTACCTCACTGGAGCAGCTGCATCATGGTGGGAAAATTTCCTACACATGCACCCCAATGAAAATAACATCACCTGGGAAGAATTTAAAGAAGGTTTTCATGGGGCGCACATTCCCAGAAGCATCATGAGGATCAAGAAAAGGGAGTTTGATGACCTCAAGCAGAGAAGCATGACAGTGACTGAGTACAATAGTCAGTTTACTCAATTATCTCGTTATGCCAACGAAGAGCATATGACTAAAAATAAAAAGATGGAAAAATTCTGGACGGTCTGGCACCAGCACTTAAATGCCAGCTGGTCATACACACCTTTCTGGATTTCAAAACACTTGTGGACAAAGCTATTACATTGGAAAATGAGCGCCACAGCTTGGAGGATTTTTGCAAGCGCAAAAGGGACAAGACTACTCATGCTCGCAACAATCGGAACAAGACTGATTTTCAAAAAATTGGGGCGAACAAATCCACAACCATTGTTCCACGCCCAAACAAAAGTTTTCATGCAAGAGACAAGGATTTTACATATCACCCAGGTGTTACTTGCTACGCTTGTGGAGAGGAAGGACACTATGCCAAACAGTGCCCAAAGCCAAGAAACTCGGCCCCCAAGCCGAACAATAGTGGAAATAATTCGACACCCAAGCGTAACAACTTCAACCCCAATAACAATCATAAGAAGGGTCACTTGAACCATGTGACCAAGGAGGAAGCACAGAATGCCCCGGATATCGTACTCGGTACGTTCCTGTCAACACAATACCTGCCACGGTTTTGTTTGATTCTGGAGCTTCTCACTCGTTCATTTCAAAGAAATTTGCTTTGCAACATGATTTTTCGATGCTTCCCTTGGAAAAATCCATGACCATCAAGTCCCCCGGGATTAAGCAAATCACTTAGAGTTACTGCCAAGGTGTGGTTATTGAGATTGAGGGACTAAGGTTTCAGGCAAACCTCATTGTATTGGAAAATAAGGGACTGGATGTTATCCTAGGAATGGACTGATTAACCACCAACAAGGGATTTATTGACTGCTTCAATCGGACTGTAATTCTTACTCATCATCACGGGAAGACGATAAAAGTTGCAGCTCAAGAAAGACCAATATCACGGCAACCAAGGTTGAATAAGGTGGACATTTCAGAGTTAAGAAAAGTTCCAGTGGTGTGTGAGTTCCCTGACGTATTTCCCGAAGAACTACCAGGCATGCCACCATTCTGGGAAATAGAGTTCATCATTGAACTAGCACCTGGAACCACCCCCATTTACAAGAAACCCTATAGAATGGCACCCTCCGAGTTGGTAGAATTAAAGAAGCAAATAAAAGAATTACTGGACAAAGGATTTATACGGGCTAGCTACTCACCTTGGGGTTCACCAGTATTATTTGCCAAGAAAAAAGATGGGACACTGAGATTATGTATAGACTATCGAGCACTCAACATGGTCACCATAAAAAACAAATATCTGATGCCACGGACAAATGATTTATTTGACCATCTTGCACAAGCCAAGGTTTTCTCAAAATTTGATTTAAGGTTGGGGTATCATCAATTAAAAGTATGGACAGAAGATATCCCTAAGACAACATTCACCTCTAGATACGGATTATATGAATTTACAGTAATGTCGTTTGGACTGACAAACGCCCCTGCATATTTTGTCCACCTCATGAACAAAGTGTTTATGAAATTTATGGACAAATTTGTTGTGGTGTTCATTGATGATATTCTGGTATACTCTAAGACACCAGAAGAACATGCTGAACATCTCAGAATTGTACTGGGAGAATTAAGGAAGCATCAATTATACGCCAAATTCAGCAAATGTGAATTTTGGTTAAGACAGGTTGGTTTTCTAGGCCACGTAATGACCCAAGAAGGTGTTTCCGTGGACCCAGAAAAAGTCAATGTCGTACTTGGCTGGAAACCACCAGCCAACGTAACAGATGTACAAAGTTTCCTGGGGATGGCTGGATATTACCGAAGGTTTATTGAGGGGTTCTCCACCATAGCAAAACCAACGACATAGTTACTCAAGAAGGATAAGAAATTCGTATGGACTGAAGCTTGCGAGAAAAGCTTCCAAGAACTCAAAAGGAAATTAACAACAACGCCAGTATTGGTTGTACCAGACATACACAAAAGTTTTGAAGTATATTGTGACGCATCCCGAAAGGGCCTCGGATGCATGCTAATGCAAGAAGGCAAAGTAGTCGCATACGCTTCCCGGCAACTACGAAAGCATGAAGAAAATTATCCTACTCATGACTTGGAATTAGCAGCAGTCATTCATGCACTCAAAGAGTGGAGGCACTTTTTGCTTGGAAATCGTTGTAAAATATATACGGACCATAAAAGCCTCAAATATATTTTCACACAACCAGAACTCAATTTACGACAACGGCGCTGGTTAGAATTAGTGAAAGATTATGATGTTGGCATTCACTACCATCCAAGAAAGGCAAATGTAGTGGCAGATGCTCTTAGTCGAAACCCCAGCTCGGGCAACGACAGTCTACAGAACTTGAGACCTGAATTTCAGCAGGAGTTCGCCAAACTCAATTTGGTGATGGTCACTGAAGGCAATGTGTCAAATTTGGAAATACAGCCCACCCTAATGGAACAGATTAAGAAGGCTCAACATGGACACCCCAGCATCGAAGGCATAAAAAGAAAAGTGAGTCTGGGCAAGGCTTCAGAATTCATCGTAGACAATAAGGGAATATTATGGTACGGAGACAGACTTTGCATACCAAATATAGAGGACCTCAAATAGCAAATTCTAGTCGAAGGCCACACCGCTCCATATTCAATCCACCCTGGAGGAACCAAAATGTACAAGGACATTCATGAAAAAATTTGGTGGCACAGTATGAAGAGGGATATAGCCACATTCATTGCATGTTCTGATTCATGTCAGTGCATTAAAGCTGAGCACCAAAAACCAGTCGGACTATTACAGCCAAACAGGATACCTGAGTGGAAATGGGACGAAATTGGAATGTATTTTATTGTTGGACTACCTTGGTCACGACATGGAAATGATGCCATATGGGTCATCACAAATAGATTAACTAAGGTGGCACATTTCATCCCAGTAAAGACAACCCACACCACTTAGAAGCTTGCCAAACTTTATCTCTCCCGTATAGTTTGTCTGCATGGAATTCCAAAGACTATAATATCCGACAGAGGCACTCAATTCGTCTCTAGATTTTGGGATCATTTACAACAAGCTCTGGGAACTCAACTAGTATTCAGTACAGCATACCACCCCCAGACTGGAGGACAAACTGAACGTGTGAACCAAATTCTAGAGGACATGCTAAGAGCATGTGTTCTCACCTATGGAACCAGTTGGGAAGAAAGCTTGCCGTATGCCGAATTCGCATACAACAACAGTTACCAAGCCAGTCTACAAGTGGCACCTTTTGAAGCCTTGTAGGGGCGAAGATGCCGTACCCCATTAAATTGGTCAGAAACAGGAGACAGTCGTATCTTCGGCCTGGACATGCTCAAGGAAGCTGAGGAGAAAGTTAGACTAATCAGGGATCGACTCAAGACAGCCCAGAGCTGATAAAAGAGTTATTACGATCAAAAACATCGTGAAGTCAGCTTTGAACCTGGTGAATATGTGTATCTACGAGTATCTCCTATGAGGGGCCTGCAACGATTCAAAGTTAAAGGAAAGCTAGCACCACGGTTTATTGGACCCTTCTGTGTGATTGCACGAAGAGGCACAGTGGCCTACCAGCTAGACCTACCCGAAGAGCTGTGAGACGTCCACGACGTGTTCCACGTCTCACAGTTGAGGAAATGTGTAAGCAACCCAGAGAAGCATGTATCTCATGAGAGCATTGACGTACAACCAGACCTCACCTACACAGAACGTCCAATAAAAATATTGGAGGAGTCTGAAAGGAGGACCCATCAGAAAACAATTAAGTTTTTCAAGGTTCAGTGGAGCAATCACACCGAGGATGAAGCAACATGGGAAAGAGAGGATTTTCTTCGGATAGAGCACCCACACCTATTTGAGGATCAGCTGAAATCTCGAGGACGAGATTTTTCCTAAGGGGGTAGGTGTTGTAACACTCCAAAAATTTTGATCTTGGTTTTTATCAAATCCTTTAATTAATTGGAAGGAGGTTATTTATTTTTTTTCTAAAAGACTCTCCTTCTCAAAAAAATTCTTTTAAGACAAATGTTTTATGTGTTCTTCCCAACCTTGATTTTGTTCTTGAGGGTTTTCATCTTGTGTTGGATCAACACAAATACTTTTGGGTGGGTTTTACAAATTTTCTTTTTAAAAAAGAATTCCTATAATTTTGGATTTTTCCTTCCCTATTCAAAAAGTACTCTCTTGCCATGGCCTATGTAGAAAACTTTCTTCCAAAACCCACCTCCCTACTTTGGGTCAAGCCAAGCATCCAATTCCAGCAAGTTTCAACCGCTTTTAGATTTTTTTTTCTATTTATTTTATCCTCAAACCTTTTTCTATAATTTATTTTGGACTCCTGGGATTTACAAAGGAGGTACCAGATCCCTTAAGTTTCTAAGCCCAAGTAACTTACCCTAGCTACTCCTTAGTACCCTCAACCTAGATCCATCAAGATCTGCTGGTCCACAATTCAAATTTTTCAAAATTTACTTGCTGCAAGTTTGGACTAGATTTGCCATTTTTGGTGAATTTCATTCTTTTTCTTTTCCAAAAATTATGAGATAATTCAGGCAGTCTCTAGATGCATCAAGAGATCACTTCACCAAGTTTCAGCTCTAGAAAATTTTTCCACGTGCCTAAATCATTTCATCGAATAGGTGGTCGGCACTGTTCCTGTCAATTTTCAAAAATTCAGTGTTTCAGTTTCAGTGGCAGTATCGTTTTCTTCAGAACCTCGGCGTTGATCTTGCCAGTGCACGCGTTGGCGCCTTACTCACTGCTCCCCCTTCTTATCCAATGTGTCACACAGTTGTTTGGCCGGTCGCGAGCGTCGGTGGGGATGTGTCGCGTCAACTCCGGCGCCTCCCTCGGTGGCAGAACCGCCCGTGGCAGCCAGCAGGGGCCAGCCCTGCAGTACGGCGTTGTCCAGCACCGCCCACACCACTAGGAGCCTCTGCGTGGCCGTCCTGTTCCCTGTGCGTGCTGCAGAACCGTCGCCGTGGCCTGAGAGGCGCAGAGCATGCTCTCTGCCGCCGACAAGCCCGTGAGCTCCGTTCCATCGAAACCACGGGAGCAGGCCAAATCCGACCAGGTTAGCTGTTGAATGGTGCCGGTGGACCAATACGAAGCTGCCCAGTCACCTAAACCTCCAGCCCGACCACTGCCTCACCGTAATCGCTCGCCGGAGTGATCCCGTTCTCGGCAACCGCCTCGGGCCGGCTATAAATGGAGGCCCTGAGCTCGCCTTCGACCCAGCACCACTCCTCCACCTCATAGAACTGCGCCCAGCCGCTAGGAGGACCTCGAGGAGGCCTTCTTCCCCGACTCCAGCCGCCCCGATCCGCTTCGGGCTCCGGCATGATTCTCCCTAGTGAGTGCACCCCCGCTCCCCAAACTGTGCCAGTAGCATCCTAGTGCACCCGCTTGCCTGACCCGTGCTTCAATTTGGAGTTTGCAGCTCCCTTTGGAGAGAATCATCCTCGACCGAACCACCATCTGCCGGAGTGGAGGCCGCCGTCGACGTGGTGCTCGCCAACGACCAACTCCACCACCCACCGATGCGAAACTGTCCCATGAGTACAACCATACCCTTGCCCTCCTCTGGATCGCCGTCGATCGTCGCCGGCGATCATCGTTCGCTTCGGTCGACGGTGGGATTTTTAAACCTGACATGCGGGACCCCCTCGTCAGCCTCTCCTCTCTTATTCGAACCGTTTTCTGAAGACGCCTTCGAGCAGAATACGTATTCCTTTAAGTTTAATGTATTGCATCCGAAGCATTTTCTCTTTTTTAAGCTAGCCCCTGGAAAGTTTCTGTTTCATCATAGATTAGTCCCTGGACTAAAACCTTTATAACTTTTAAACAAAAAATGATTTTCAGCTGATTCTTTTTCTGTCATCTTTTTTTTTCTATCTAGTTTTTTATCATATTTATTTGAAAAATATTTGCAACAATTTTTATGCACGCATGGTATTTACGTTAGCATCCGATTTCTTTTATAACGTAGATACCGAAGGAAGTGACGGAGCTGCAAACTTCGCCGAGCTAGACTCCGACTTCTCCGAACCAGGCAAGCATGTTTGAGCCTTTGATATGATGAGTGTTTTTCATGATTGCTTGAGTGGTTTTATCATGACATGTTTATATAAGCATTTGTGAATGTTATATTTCATGCAAATCAAGCTGCAAGTGAGCTTCGAAATTTGATGTGTTCATATGATGGTGAGATAACCTGATCATGTGGTGGCATGATAGGTTGCAAGCTGGTATTGTTGAAGCATGCCGGTTTTATGCCAACCGTTTAACTCCAGTATTAACGTGGACCAAGTCTTGTCCCTGTTCGTCCCCTTTTCGTGCCGCCACATGTCTTCTGCAAAGAATGCGGTTTAGTCAGTTGCAAACCTCTTTCCTTGTACACACCAAATAGAGGGGCGTGATGAGAGTTCCATGGCCCTGGATTAAAGCCCGTCATCCGGTCAGGGGGCATGGGTGTTTCCGGTTGGGACCGAGAGGGGGGCACCCCTTAGAGCGCGCGACATAAATTTGATTGCATGTTATTCGAGGTTGTAGCCTCCCCGTCTTAGAGTTTTTCTTGAACGTTGCCTAGGGTGATTCCTGGCAGCGGGATGTGGAATGGGTGTGTACTGGTTAGATGTGTTTCTCCTAAAATACCGTAAACGGAACTAGTCCTTTGTGACTACTGAAAACCATTGGCTGTGGTTAAAGAGTACAAACTCTGCAGAGTCAAAACCATTCGAGTAACCATGTCCATGGTCAAGGACTTTGATCAATATATTAGTGTCAATCTCAGTATCAGTCTCAGTGTCAGTCTCACTGACAGTCTCCGGAGAATAAGCATGAAACTGAGAGTGGTAAACCCGGTTGAATGTTATTCCTGTGGATGGACTAACCGGTTTATTATCATGTACCGAGTATTCCGTGGAATGATGTTACCTTTACGAGCTACTTGAATTCGAATGATGAGATATAAGCCCTTTATGTGATGTCGCTCAGACATACGACTGTGGCATTCCTGTTATTTACTTTTGAGATAAGCCCTTTATGTGATGTCGCTTAGACGTCCGACTGTGGCATTCTTGTTATTTACTTTTGATATAAGCCCTTTATGTGATGTCGCTCTGACGTCCGACTGTGGCATTCTTGTTATTTACTTTTGATATAAGCCCTTTATGTGATGTCGCTCAGACGTCCGACTGTGGCATTCTTGTTATTTACTTTTGATATAAGCCCTTTATGTGATGTCGCTCAGAGGTCCGATTGTGGCATCCGAGTTATTTACTTTCATTATAAGCCCTTTTCGAGATATCGCGTAGATGTCCGACTGTGGCACGTACTGTCATTTACGTTTCAATATAATCCCTTTATGTGGTGTCGTCCCGACACTCGACTGCGGCATGTTAATTTATTTTACCTTTCGAGGCGTCGCTTCAGACACCCAATCGGTCTTCAGCTATTTTATTGGGATTTCGGGAGGACTATCGCCTGACTTCCTTTTTATTTAACATGCAGTGCAAATTTATTATCTGAGTGCGCATTACTAGTCTGCTCATGTGCATCATGTTTGCATTTGTTATATCTTATGTCCAAACTATCATGCGAGTACATTCAAAGTACTCACCTGGCTTGTTGATTTGGCCAGATATTGACGAAGGCGATCTTATGGATGAAGAGTACAATAGCGAGTCCGATGCCTAGAGGAGTCCCAGTCAGTCCTGTGCGATCCTGGAGTTGGTCACTTGTATTATATATGCTTCCGCTACCCTAATAAAATCAGCAAGCCTCACCCCGGTGCTTGATGAGCTGTAAGATTTTGGAGTCATGTCACCCACTTCACTGTGACATATCCACCACCATTTTTATTACGAGTCAGTAGTGATGCCACCATACCCTCTATGTCATATCCTCCTTTATGTATAATATCGGCATGCTTGTAATAAATCGTTGAGCAGCTCATCTCAACCTTGTATAATATTTAGTACTTCTGGATTTCTGTATCAAGAATTTGTCTACCAGTAAGGAGGATTCTTCTATACTTGTCAGATAAAATGGTCGGTTTTTCAATAAATGTTTTATTGGAAAACCGGTCCTGACACTGGTACTCCAAAGACGCATTTCTCTGGGTTGAGCTTGATTTGAAATCGGCGCAGATTATCAAAGGTTTCCTTGAGATCTTCCAAGATGGTACCACGGTTCTCCGTCTTCACCACAATATCATCTACATAGACGTGGGAATTTCTGCCGAGTTGCTTGAGGAGGCACTTCTGCATGCAACGTTGAAACGTGGCACCGACATTTCTTAAGCCGAATGTCATGGTCGGGTAGCAGAAGGCTCTGAATGGTGTGATGAAGGTGGTCTTCACGCGGTCTGCTAGGTTCAACTTGATCTGGTGGTAACCTGAGTAGGCATCCAAAAAACTCAGCAGCTCACATTCGGCTGTGGAGTCTATCACTTGGTCAATCTGAGGCAAAGCAAACGGATCCTTGGGGCTGGCTTTGTTGAGACTGGTGTAATCAATGCACATGCGCCACTTGTTGTTCTTCTTCAGTACAAGGACTGGGTTGGCAAGCCATTCTGGAAAGTATACTTCTATAATGAAGTCGGCTGCCAGAAGCCGGGCTATCTCTTTGCCAACAATTCTTCTCTTCTCTTCCGACAGTCGGCGGAGGGGTTGCTTGACTGGTTTTGCATCTACTTTTACATGTAGCTTGTGCTCGGTGAAATCCATCGGAACACCCGGCATGTCTTTGGGAGACCATGCGAAGATATCCTGATTCTCACGGAGGAAATCGATGAGCTCGCTTTCCTATTTGCTGTCAAGGTTGTCCCCTATGATAGCGTGCCTCTCCGAGTGTTCTGGGTCCAAGGGGATCTTTGTTTCTTTTGCCGGCTAGAAGGAGCCCTAGGTCTCCGACTCTTTGGGATCTGGTGACAGGTCCGGCTACTTGCTGGCCATGGCCACCACCCGGTCCAGGAGCTTCTTCTCAGCAGCAATCACAAGGGACTCGGCCAGCCGACTGTTGGCTGCAACACAGGCAACCAACTTCTCGTAGTCTCCGGTTATTGTGATAATACCCTTGGTTCCCGGCATCTTCATTTTGAGGTAGGCATAATGTGGCACCACCATGAACTTGGCTAGAGCCGGCCGACCTAGGAGCGCGTGGTATGGGCTCTCCAAGTCGACCACCTCAAACCAAATTGCCTCATGGTGGAAGTGATCCTTGTCTCCGAAGAGGACATCCATCTTGATCTTGCCGATTGGTGAGCAGGAAAGGCTGGGCACAATGCCATGAAAAACAGTCCGACTGGGCTGGAGCTGCCTATCTTTGATGCACAATTTTTCCATGGTGTCACGGTATAGGATGTTGATGCTGCTACCGCCAACTATCAGGATCGGGAGAAACGAGCATCTCGCCTCTCCGTTGCGAGGGTTGCATCCAACACCAAGGCATAGGAACCTGGAGAAGGCATCACTTCCGGGTGGTCTGCTCGGCTCCAGCTGATAGGCTTTTCAGACCGGTGCATGAACTTTGGGGCAGCTGAAGCAACGGGGTTCACTTCACGGTGCTGCTGACATCGGCTGTGCCGGTCTCTGTCCACACTGGTGAAGATGACGTAAGATCTGTGCTCCTCGGGGTATTCATCTTGGACCACACTGACTGTTGGGCGGGCCGCCGGCTGCTGGGAAGGAGGTGGCGGCTGGCCAGCAGGCGGAGGAGGCAGCAGTCCTTCGCCCTTGGAGATTCGGGTGAGCAAGTGGCACTTCCGGGTGGTGTGGTTGGACGGCTTCGCGCCATGGTGGAACTTGCAGGGAGCGTCAAGGGTTTACTGGTAGGAGAAGGCGGGCAACCAAGAAGGTTTTCCGCCCTTCTGATGCTTGGGGCCAGGTTGTCCCTCCGGCTGCTAGTCCTTAATTGTCGCCACCTGCCGGCTGGTGGAAGCCGGCAGCGGGGCCTTGCGCTTGTTGTTGTTCTGCTGCTGGCGTCGGTTGTTGTCACCAGCCGGCGTCCAAGGAGCCGGGGGGAGCACCTTCCCGGTCGCATCCACCTGGAGCCCCGATGTAACGCCCACGATGCGACTATATCTCCCACGTGTCGAGGCACGACTTGGAGGCATAACTGCATGGTGGTTTTGTCGCAAGAGGGGTAATCTTCACACAATCCCATGTACTAAATAAGAAAGGGATAAAGAGTTGGCTTACAATCGCCACTTCACACGAATAACAAATTAAACATACATCAACCAGAGTACAATCAAGGTCCGACTACGGAACCAAAATAAAAGAAGACAACCCGAAATGCTAGATCCCCGATCGTCCTAACAGGAATCCACTACTGATCATCCGAAAAAGACACATGGTAACGACCAAGAGCCTTGTCGAATTCCCACTTGAGTTCAGTAGCATCACCTGCACTGGTATCATCGGCACCTGGAACTGTTTGGAAGTATCCGTGAGTCACGAGGACTCAGCAATCTCACACCCGCGAGATCAAGACTATTTAAGCTTATGGGTAGGATAAGGTAATGAGGTGGAGCTGCAACAAGCGACAAGCAAAATATGGTGGCTAACATACGCAAATAAGAGCGAGAAGAGAAGCAACGCAACGATCGAGAAGCTAGAAGTGATCAAGAAGTGATCCTGAAACTACTTACGTTCAAGCATAACACAAGGCCGTGTTCACATCCCGGACTCCGCCGAAAAGAGATCATCACGGCTACCCACGCGATTGATGCATTTTAATTAAGTCAAGTGTCAAGTTCTCTACAACCGGACATTAACAAATTCCCATCTGCCACATAACCGCGGGCACGGCTTTTCAAAGTTTATACCCTGCAGGCGTGTCCCAACTTAGCCCATCACAAGCTCTCATGGTCAACGAAGGATATTCCTTCTCCCGGGAAGACCCGATCAGGCTCGGAATCCCGGTTACAAGACTTTTCGACAATGGTAAAACAAGACCAGCAAGACCACCCGAATGTGCCGACAAATCCCGATAGGAGCTGCACATATCTCGTTCTCATGGCACACCGGATGAGCGAAGTGTACATGTATAACCAACCCTCGAGTTTCCCCAAGGTGGCCCAGCATGGTGCTTGTTTCGGACCAACACTTAGAGGAGCACTGGCCCGGGGGGTAAAATAAAGATGACCCTTAAGTCTGTAGAACCCAAGGGAAAGGTATATGGTGGTAGGTAGGCAAATGGTAAAACCAAGGTTGGGCCTTGCTGGAGGAGTTTTATTCAAAGCGAACTGTCAAGGGGGTCCCATAAATCCCCAACCGCGTAAGGAACGCAAAATCAAGGAACATAACACCGGTATGACGTAAACTAGGGCGGTAAGAGTGGAACAAAACACCAGGAAAAAGGCCGAGCCTTCCACCCTTTACCCAGTATATAGATGCATTACTTAAATAAGAGATATTGTGATATCCCAACATAAATATGTTCCATCATGGAGCAATCTTCAACTTCACCTGCAACTAACAACGCTATAAGAGGGGCTGAGAAAAAAGCGGTAACATAGCCAAACAACGGTTTGCTAGGAAGGTGGGTTAGAGGCTTAACATGGCAATATGGGAGGCATGATAAACAAGTGGTAGGTAGCGCAACATAGCGATAGAGCGAACAACTAGCAAGCAAAGATAGAAGTGATATCGAGGGTATGGTCATCTTGCCTGAGATCTCGCTAGGAAGAAGAACGAGTCCATGAAGAAGACAAACGGGCGTAGTCGAACGAATCCTCACAACTCTGGAACGAAACCGAAGCTAAAGAGAGAAGCAAACCGGAAATAAGCAAGCAACATGGTAAACAACCATCACATAAACATGACATGATGCACAACCAAATATGATGCATGTCCGATTTAATGAGGCATGGTATGGCAAAGTGCACAAACAATAGTACAAATTAAGTGGAGCTCAATATGCAACGAGTTGCATATTGACGAAACACCACAAGACTTATTTAGTTCTCTCCCGTTTATTTACCCAACAATACTAAATGTTATTAGACATGGCAAGGGGTGAAGCATAAAGAAACTATCTATTTAGGCAAGTTTAAATGAGGCCGAAAATAACAAACAATAATTCCAGTAAATCCGCATGTGCATTAGCAATCTAATGGAAACAACAATTTTAAACAATTTAAATGTTATAATCATGATGCGGATGACATGCAAGTTTTTTGCAATTTTATGAAAAATTTGACATGAGCATGATAAGAAGCATTTGTCACCATGGTGGAAAGAAAGGGTGCCACGGCGACGAAAACGAAAACGGTGCCACGGCAACATTCCGGTTCCGGTAGCTCATGAAGATACCAGTGCAAAGGAAGTGCGGAAGTGCGAAACATGCTAGAGATGGATGGGTGATCCCGGTTACCGGGTGTCCCACATGACAGTGGCAAGGAAACGAGTGACAACGTGCGACGGACAAGTCGGGTACGGTGCAAACGCGAGCAACTCATACAATACATGCATTCATCCACGGGCGGTCTCGAGGTTGTACCTTCGAAGCATGCCATCGGGGTGGTTCGAGTCGTAGTGGAAGTAGAGGAAGTAGTTGTTCTGCGACGGTAATAGAAGTAGTGGTACTATCGGTCCTCGACGGTAGTGGTACACGTTTTCCTGCAGATGTTCGGGTCAACGAGAGGGTACTTGGTGCAACATAGGTCTCCGGGGTCGACGGGTACATGGTTCGTAGACGTTTGGGTCTTCTATAGAGATACTAGACGCATCTCGGATGTGTACTCATACACGCACGTTGATGAACTTGATGGGCCCCATGTGTAGTCGTACTTAGCGAATCCGCGTAGTTGTACATATCTTTGTGCTGTAGTCGAACTTGATGAAAAAAAAACACAGCGACGGTAGACGTACACGGTCGGTTTGATGGAACTTGGCGAAAACAAAACGTTTGGTCTTGGCGTATCCTGGTCTGGTGGTCTTGGCAACGACAAGAGGAGCAGGTTGATGTGGTGGCCGTCAGATCCTTCGGTTGGTGGCGGCCTTGCAATCTTGGCGACCGAAGGAGTAAGGAATCCCATCGGCGATAGGACAAGGTACACGGGTCGACGATGGGTGTCCGCGGCCATGAACAAGAGGCAACAGGGGCAGCTTTCTCGGGGCGGAGTAGAGGAGGTCGGCGGGCGGCAGAGGTACGATGGCGCGCCGGTAGCAGGAGACGAAGGCGGAGAAATTCCAGTCAAGCGACGCGGATGGACCGGAAGGTGGAGACGGCATGCGAGGAGGGCCATGGCGCGACTGCTTGCTGGTGGTGGGGAGCTCCGGCAACGACGAGCTGTAGGAGGCCAACCTTGAAGCGCCGTTGCTCAAGGCGAGGAGCAGGAGACGACACAGACGAAGGGGAGGCCGGAGGTGGCGCTGGCCCGCGGCAGCTCCAAGGCGACGAGCTTGGCGTGCCGGAG
This sequence comes from Triticum dicoccoides, assembly GCF_002162155.2. Lineage (NCBI taxonomy): Eukaryota > Viridiplantae > Streptophyta > Magnoliopsida > Poales > Poaceae > Triticum > Triticum dicoccoides. Next base: position 627,052,919 of record NC_041384.1, on the reverse strand, counting down.
GTGGGACGGGGCCCTGACGGCGGGGTCCGGCAGGGACTGGGCAAGGGCGGCGGAGGCGGCCTGATCTGATAGTGGAGTCGAGCGAGTGAGAGGGAGAGAATGAGGGGATCGAGTAGAGGGGAAGAAGGAGCGTGGGGATCGAGTGCTGGGTGTGTGGCGGCGGGCAGAGGGAAAAAGAGGAGGAGATGGGATCGAGCAGAGCTCTCTCCTGCGGCTAGGGATAGAAGGGAGTGGGCCTTGGGCCAAATTGGGCTGCTGGTTGCGGGCTCCTTTCTCTCTCTCTCTCTCTCTCTCTTCTTACTTCTCTCTAAAATCAGAAAAAGACAAAGAAGGAAAAGAGAGAAATGAAGAAATTAGTGAAAAGAGAGAAAGGAAGACATGAGTGGACAAGAATTTGGGCATGGGGATTATTTGAAGGAAATATGCCCTAGAGGCAATAATAATGTTATTATTTATTTCCTTATATCATGATAAATGTTTATTATTCATGCTAAAATTGTATTAACCAGAAACTTAGTACATGTGTGAATGCATAGATAAACAGAGTGTCACTAGTATGCCTCTACTTGACTAGCTCGTTGAATCAAAGATGGTAAAGTTTCCTAGCCATAGACATGAGTTGTCATTTGATTAACGGGATCACATCATTAGGAGAATGATGTGATTGACTTGACCCATTCTGTTAGCTTAGCACTTGATCGTTTAGTTTGTTGCTATTGCTTTCTTCATGACTTGTACATGTTCCTATGCATATGGGATTATGCAACTCCCAATTACCGAAGGAATGCTTTGTGTGCTACCAAACGTCACAATGTAACTGGGTGATTATAAAGGTGCTCTACAGGTGTCTCCGATGGCACTTGTTGAGTTGGCATAAATAGAGATTAGGATTTGTCACTCTGATTGTCAGAGAGGTATCTTTGGGCCCTCTCGATAATACACATCATAATAAACCTTGCAAGCAATGCAACTAATGAGTTAGTTGCGGAATGTTGTATTACGGAACGAGTAAAGAGACTTGCCAGTAACGAGATTGAACTAGGTATTGAGATACCGACGATCGAATCTCGGGCAAGTAACATACCGATGACAAAAGGAACAACGTATGTTGTTATGCGGTTTGACCGATAAAGATCATCGTAGAATATGTGTGAGCCAATATGAGCATCCAGGTTCCTCTATTGGCTATTGATCGGAGTCGTGTCTCGGTCATGTCTACATAGTTCTCGAACCCGTAGGGTCGCACGCTTAAAGTTCTGTGACGATTTGTATTATGAGTTTATGTGATATGATGTACCGAAGATAGTTCGGAGTCCCGGATGAGATTGGGGACATGACGAGGAGTCTCGAAATGGTCGGAACGTAAAGATCGATATATTGTACGACTATATTCGGACATCAGAAAGGTTCCGAGTGATTCGAGTATTTTTCAGAGTACCGGAGAATTACGGGAATTCGTCGGAGGGGTCAATGGGCCTTCATCTGCCTTAGTGGAAAGAGAGGGTAGCAAGGAAGTGTGGGGTGCGCCCCCCCCTAGGCCCAAACCGATTTGGTTTAGGGCTTTGGAGGCCGGCCCCCTCTTTCCTTCTCCCTACTCCTCTTTCCTTCCCCTCCTAGTTGGACTAGGAAAGGGGGAACCTACTCCTAATAGGAGTAGGATTCCCCCTTGGGGCGCATCCTATGAGGCCGCCGGCCCCCTCCCCTTGCTCCTTCATATACGGGGGGAGGGGGCACCCTAGAACACACAAGTTGATTGTTCCAATCCGTGTGTGGTGCCCCCCTCCACCATAATCCACCTCGATCTTATCGTAGCGGTGCTTAGGCGAAGCCCTGCGTTGGTAGCAACATCATCACCGTCATCACGTCATCGTGCTGACGGAACTCTCCCATGAAGTTGTGCTGGATCGGAGTTCGTGGGACGTCATCGAGCTGAATGTGTGCTGAACTCGGAGGTGCCATGCGTTCGGTACTTGGATCGGTCGGATCGTGAAGACGTACGACTACATCAATCGTATTCTCATAACGCTTCCGCTTACGGTCTACGAGGGTACGTGGACGATACTCTCCCCTCTCGTTGCTATGCATCACCATGATATTGCGTGTGCGTAGGAAATTTTTGAAATTACTACGTCCCCCAACAGTGGCATCCGAGCCAGGTTTATGCGTAGATGTTATATGCACGAGTAGAACACAAGTGAGTTGTGGGCGATACAAGTCATACTTCTTACCAGCCTGTCATACTTTGGTTCGGCGGTATTGTTGGATGAATGATACGTCCATTTTGCATGAAGAAGGAGAATGCCGGCAGCTGGAATTCTCGGCTGGAAAAGGAGCAAATATTAGAGACCTATTCTGCGCAACTCCAAAAGTCCTGAAACTCCACGGAACATCTTAAAATAAATAAAGAAAAATCCTCGCCAAAGATGAAGGCCAGGGGGCCCACACCCTGCTCACGAGGGTGGGGGCGTGCCCCCTACCTCGTGGGCCCCCTAGTGGCTCTCCGACGTCCATCTTCTCATATATGAAGTCTTTCGATGAGAAAAAAATAAAAAGGAACTTTTCGGGACGAGACTCCGCCGCCACGAGGCGGAACCTTGGCGGAACCAATCTAGAGCTCCGGCAGAGCTGTTCTGTCGGGGATACTTCCCTCCGAGAGGGGGAAATCATCACCATCGTCATCACCAACGCTCCTCTCATCGGGAGAGGGCAATCTCCATCAACATCTTCACCAGCACCATCTCATCTCCAAACCCTAGTTCATCTCTTGTATCCAATTCTTGTCTCAAAGTCCGGGATTGGTGCTAGTAGGTTGCTAGTAGTGTTGATTACTCCTTGTAGTTGATGCTAGTTGGTTTATTTGGTGGAAGATCATATGTTCAGATCCTATATGCATATTATTACCCCTCTGATTATGAGCATGAATATGCTTTGTGAGTAATTACTTTTGTTCCCGAGGACTAGGGAGAAGTCTTGCTATTAGTAGTCATGTGAATTTGGTATTCGTTTGATATTTTGATAAGATGTATGTTGTCTAGCCTCTAGTGGTGTTATGTGAACATCGACTACATAACACTTCCACCATTATTTGGGCCTAGAGAAAGGCATTGGGAAGTAATAAGTAGATGATGGGTTGCTAGAGTGACAGAAGCTTAAACCCTAGTTTATGCGTTGCTTCGTAAGGGGCTGATTTGGATCCACATGTTTCATGCTATGGTTAGGTTTACCTTAATATTTTTGTTGTAGTTGCGGATGCTTGCAATAGAGGTTAATCATAAGTGGGATGCTTGTTCAAGTAAGAACAGCACCCAAGCACCGGTCCACCCACATATCAAATTATCAAAGTATCGAACGCGAATCATATGAATGTGATGAAAACTAGCTTGACGATATTCCCATGTGTCCTCGGGAGCGCTTTTCCTATTATAAGAGTTTGTTCCGGCTTGTCCTTTGATACAAAAAGGATTGGGCCACCTTGCTGCACTTTATTTACTTTTGTTACTTGTTGCTCGTTACAATTTATCTTATCACAAAACTATCTGTTGCCACTTATTTCAGTACTTGCAGAGAATACCTTGCTGAAAACCGCTTATCATTTCCTTCTGCTCCTCGTTGGGTTCGACACTATTACTTATCGAAAGGACTATGATAGATCCCCTATACTTGTGGGTCATCAAGACTCTTTTCTGGCGCCGTTGCCGGGGAGTGTAGCACCTTTGGTAGGTGGAATTTGGTAAGGAAAAATTTATATAGTGTGCTGAAATTTACTGTCACTTGTTACTATGGAAAGTAATTCTCTGAGGGGCTTGTTCGGGGTATCTTCACCCCGTCCAATAGAGCAAAGAGTTGCTCCTCAACCTACTGAACCTATTGAAAATGAAAATCCTTTTGAATTTCCTTCGGGTATGATGGAAAAACTGTTAGCTAACCCTTTTACTGGAGATGGAACAAAGCATCCTGATGAGCGCTTAATATATGTGGATGAAGTTTGTGGATTATTTAAGCTTGCAGGTATACCCAATGATGTTGCTAAGAAGAAGGTCTACCCTTTATCTTTGAAGGGAGATGCATTGATATGGTATAGGCTATGTGATGATATGAGATCATGGAACTATAAAAGATTGAAATTGGAATTTTATCAAAAGTATTACCCTATGCATCTTGTTCATCGTGATCGCAATTATATATATAATTTCTGGCCTCGCGAAGGAGAAAGCATCGCTCAAGCTTGGAGGAGGCTTAAATCAATGCTATATTCATGCCCCAATCATGAGCTCTCGAGAGAAATAATTATGCAAAGTTTTTATGCTCGGCTTTCTAAAAACAATCGCACCATGCTCGATACTTCTTGTGCTGGCTCTTTTATGATGAAGACTATTGAATTCCGATGGAATTTATTGGATAGAATTAAACGCAACTCTGAAGATTGGGACCTCGATGAAGGTAAGGAGTCAGGTATGACACCTAAGTTTGATTGTGTTAAATCTTTTATGGATACCGATATTTTCCGTAAGTTTAGCACTAAATATGGACTTGACTCTGAGATAGTAGCTTCTTTCTGTGAATCTTTTGCTACTTATGTTGATCTCCCTAAGGAGAAGTGGTTTAAATATCATCCTCCAATAGAAGTAAAAGTAGTTGCACCTATTAAAGTTTAAGAAAAGACTGTCACTTATAATGATCCTATTGTTCCTACTTCTTATGTTGAGAAACCACCTTTCCATGTTCGAATAAAGGATCATGCTAAAGCTTCAACTGTTGTTCATAAAAGCAATATTAGAACTTATACACCCCCTGAGAAAGTTAAAGTAGAACCTAATATTGCTATTGTTAAAGATCTCTTGTCTGATAATATTGATGGGCACGTTATTCAATTCGATGGTGAAATTGCTAGAATTGCTAAGCCTCGTGATAAAGATAAACATAGACCTGTGGTAGGCGTGCCTGTTATTTCTGTTAAAATAGGAGATCATTGTTATCATGGCTTATGTGATATGGGTGCTAGTGCTAGTGTTATACCTTATGACTTGTATAAAGAAATCAAGCATGAAATTGCACCTGCTGAGTTAGAAGATATTGATGTCACAATTAAACTTGCCAATAGAGATACTATTTCAGCGATGGGAATTGTTAGAGATGTTGAAGTCTTGTGTGGGAGAACTAAATATCCTGCTGATTTTCTTGTTCTTACTTCTCCGCGAGATAGCTTTTGTCCCATTATATTTGGTAGACCCTTTTTGAACACTGTTAATGCTAGGATAGATTGCGAAAAGAATGTTGTTACTATTGGCTTGGATGATATGGTTCATGAGTTTAATTTCTCTAAATTTAGTAAACAACATCGTTAGGAAGAATTACCTAGTAAGGATGAGATTATTGGTCTTGCTTCTATTGCCGTACCTCCTAGTGATCCTTTAGAACACTATTTGCTAGACCATGAAAATGATATGTTCATGAATGAAAGAAGGGAAATAGATGAAGTATTCTTTAAACAGGAACCTATTCTGCAACACAATTTGCCTGTTGAAATTTTAGGGGATCCTCCTCCACCCAAGGGTGAACCCGTGTTTGAGCTTAAACCGTTGGCTGATAGTCTTAAATATGCTTATCTTGATGAAAAGAAGATATATCATGTTATTATTAGTGCTAACCTTACAGAGCATGAAGAAGAAAGATTATTGAAAACTCTGAAGAAGCACCGTGCTGCTATTGGATATACTCTTGATGATCTTAAGGGCATTAGTCCCACTCTATGTCAACATAAAATAAATTTGGAAGCAGATGCCAAACCAGTTCGTGATCCTCAACGACGTCTGAATCCTAAAATGAAAGAAGTGGTAAGAAAAGAAATACTCAAGCTTCTGGAGGCAGGTATAATTTATCCCGTTGCTGATTGTCAGTGGGTAAGTCATGTGCATTGTGTCCCTAAGAAGGGAGGTATTACTGTTTTTCCTAATGATAAAGATGAATTGATTCCACAAAGAATTATTACAGGTTATAGGATGGTAATTGATTTCCGCAAATTAAATAAAGCTACTAAGAAAGATCATTACCCCTTACCTTTTATTGATCAAATGCTAGAAAGATTATGCAAACATACACGTTATTGCTTTCTAGATGGTTATTCTGGTTTTTCTCAAATACCTGTGTCATCTAGAGATCAATCAAAGACTACTTTTACATGCCCTTTTGGTACTTTTGCTTATAGACGTATCCCTTTTGGTTTATGTAATGCACCTGCTACCTTTCAAAGATGCATGATGGCTATATTCTCCGACTTTTGTGAAAAGATTTGTGAGGTTTTCATGGACGACTCTTCCGTCTATGGTTCCTCTTTTGATGATTCCTTGCGCAATCTTGATCGAGTTTTGCAGAGATGTGAAGAAACTAATCTTGTCTTGAATTGGGACAAGTGCCACTTTATGGTTAATGAAGGTATTGTCTTGGGGCACAAAGTTTCTGAAAGAGGTATTGAAGTTGATAAAGCCAAGGTTGATGCTATTGAAAAGATGCCATGTCCCAAGGACATCAAAGGTATAAGAAGTTTCCTTGGTCACGCCGAATTTTACAGGAGGTTCATTAAGGAATTCTCAAAAATTTCTCGGCCTCTCACTAATTTATTGCAAAAAGATATACCATTTGTCTATGATGATGATTGTGTAGAAGCATTTAAAATACTTAAGAAAGCATTAGTCCCTACACCTGTTGTTCAGCCACCTGATTGGAATTTATCCTTCGGAATTATGTGTGATGCTAGTGATTATGCTGTAGGTGTTGTTCTAGGGTAAAGAGTTGATTAGAAATTAAATGTTATTCATTATGCTAGTAAGACTCTAGACAATGCTCAAAGAAATTATGCTACTACTGAAAAAGAGCTTTTAGCAGTTGTATTTGCTTGTGATATGTTCAGACCTTATATTGTTGATTCTAAAGTAACTATTCATACTGATCATGCTGCTATTAAATACCTTATGGAAAAGAAAGATGCTAAATCTAGACTTATTAGAAGGGCTCTCTTGCTACAAGAATTTGATTTGCATATTGTTGATAGAAAGGGAGCTAAGAACCCCGTTGCAGACAACTTGTCTAGGTTAGAGAATGTTCTTGATGACCCACTACCTATTAATGATAGCTTTCCTGATGAACAATTAAATGTTATAAGTACTTCTCGTAGTACTCCTTGGTATGCTGATTATGCTAATTATATTGTTGCTAAATTTATACCACATAGCTTCACATATCAACAAAAGAAAAAGTTTTTCTATGACTTCAGACATTACTTTTGGGATGACCCACATCTTTATAAAGAAGGAGTAGATGGTGTTATTAGACGTTGTGTACCTGAGCATGAACAGGAACAGATCCTACACAAGTGTCATTCCGAGGCTTATGGAGGACACCACGCTGGAGATAGAACTGCACACAAGGTATTGCAATCTGGTTTTTATTGGCCTACTCTCTTCAAGGATGCCCGTAAGTTTGTCTTGTCTTGTGATGAATGCCAAAGAATTGGTAATATTAGTAGACGTCAAGAAATGCCTATGAATTATTCACTTGCTATTGAACCATTTGATGTTTGGGGCTTTGATTATATGGGACCTTTTCCTGCCTCTAATGGATACACACATATTTTAGTTGTTGTTGATTACGTTACTAAGTGGGTAGAAGCTATTCCAACTAGTAGTGCTGATCATAACACTTCTATTAAAATGCTTAAGGAAGTTATTTTTCTGAGGTTTGGAGTCCCTAGATATTTAATGACTGATGGTGGTTCACACTTTATTCATGGTGCTTTCCGTGAAATGCTTGCTAAGTATGATGTTAATCATAGAATTGCATCCCCTTATCACCCTCAGTGTAGTGGTCAAGTAGAGTTGAGCAATAGAGAGCTCAAATTAATTTTGCAAAAGACCATTAATAGGTCTAGAAAGAATTGGTCTAAGAAACTTCATGATGCATTATGGGCTTATAGAACTGCATATAAAAATCCTATGGGTATGTCTCCGTATAAAATGGTTTATGGAAAACATGTCACTTACCTCTCGAACTAGAACATAAGGCATATTGGGTTATTAAAGAGCTTAACTATGATTTTAAACTTGCCGGTGAGAAGAGGTTATTTGATATTAGCTCACTTGATGAATGGAGAACCCAAGCTTATGAAAATGCCAAGTTGTTTAAAGAAAAAGTTAAAAGATGGCATGACAAAAGGATACAAAAGCGTGAGTTTAATGTAGGTGATTATGTATTGCTATACAACTCTCGTTTAAGATTTTTTGCAGGAAAACTTCTCTCTAAATGGGAAGGCCCCTATGTTATTGAAGAGGTCTATCATTCCGATGCCATAAAGATCAACAACTTTGAAGGCACAAATCCGAAGGTGGTAAACGGTCAAAGAATCAAACATTATATCTCAGGTAATCCCATAAATGTTGAAACCGATATTATTGAAACTGTAACCCCGGAGGAATACATAAGGGACACTTTCCGGAACGTTTCAGACTCCGAAAAGGAATAGGTATATGGTACGGTAAGTAAACCGACTCCAAAACAATTTTTAAGGCAATATTTCTCCGTTTTGGAATATTTAGAAAAATAGAAAAATAAGTAGCAGTCCGAGAAGGACACGAGGGTCCCACGAGGGTGGTGGGCACGCCCTACCCCTCTGGGCGCCCCCCCCTACCTCGTGAGCACCTCGTGTGCCTTCCGGACTCCGTTTTCTTGCACAATACGTATTTTGGTCGGTACAAATTCATTATATAAACCTTCCGAAGGTTTTGACTCCCGTATCACGCAAATATCCTCTGTTTTCGTTTCGAGCTGTCCCATTGCAGATTAAATCAACATGTCTTCCCAGGATTCAGAAGGAGAAAGTTATGTGGATTACTTAGCAAATCCAAAGGTCTATGGAGATGTGGAACACGATGGATGGACCACGGAGGAAGAAGAGGACTATGAACCCAAGGGGAAGGAGGAGACGAGCTCAGATGAAGATGAAGCACCATTACCTCAACCTGGGGGCATGCACGTGGAGTTCAAAAAGTCAAGCCTCCCTGATAGGGTAAAGAAACCCAAGTTCGGGTTTATCCCTTTTCGTCTCTTACAGGAAAAAAAGCAGGACCTATGCAAAAAGATATTAACCCTGGAGTGGGAGATTGATGATATGAGGCATCAAAATGCCGTCCTCAAGCGGAAATTAAGGGAGAAGCCTAAGCCATCAACTAAGCCAACATCACCACTACCTTCTTCACCGACAAAGGAGATATAATCACATGGGTATGAGCACTCCCCTTGGCAACTTCCAAGCTTGGGGGAGGTGCCCCGGTATCGTATCACCATCACAACTCCTATCTTTACTGTTTTTTTCTTAGTTCGATCATATTAGTAGTATCTTGATCTAGTAGAATAGAGTTTATGGCATGATCTAGTTTTGAGTTTTGCTTTATGATCTCTCTTTGTAATCGAGTCCGTGAGCTATATATAATAAAGATTAGTGTTGAGTCAAGGGCTTGATTATTTTGCTCTGTTGGAAAAGGCAATGCCTAGGAGGCGCTTAGGCACGCCTAGGTGCTAGGCAATCGCCAAACGCCTTGCCTAGGGCATAAATGGAGGTCTAGGCAGGGAAACCAAGAAATTACCTGCCTAAGCAAGAAATCATGCCACATACTGCACTGATATGCCAAACGGGTTATATTCTAATGACAGTAGACGGTAATTAACTTATTTATATGCCCTAAACTAATATCAACATCCATATAATAATCACAAAATACACTACGAGTAAAAACTATATTACCGCCTAGGCCTCGCCTAGGGCGCTTAGGCACCGCCTAGGCACTAGGCGAAGGCCAACCGCCTCGCTTACGCCTACCGCTTTTTCCAACCTTGTTATTTTGCCATGATCTTGGGTGAATAAAAGAAAAGAGAAAAAGAATAAAAAGAAACAAAAAGTTCATATTGATCTTATTGAGAGTAATGACTTCACATAGAAAGAGTATGATGATTAAAAGTTGTTGGGAGTTGGCAGACATAGCTTTGGTCATTGTTGCAATTAATAGGAAGTAATAAGGAAAGAGAGGTTTTCACATATAGATATATTATCATTGACATCTTTTATGATTGGGAGCACTCATTAAAATATGACATGATAAAGGGCTGATGTTGGACAAGGAAGACAACGTAATGAGTTATGTCTTTCTTATATCTGAGATAAAGTATGTTGTCATGGATCCTCTAACTTGTTGAGCTTGCCTTTCCCCCTCATGCTAGCCGAATTCTCAGCACCAAGTAGAAATACTACTTGTGCTTCCAAATACCCTTAAACCAGTTTTGCCATGAGAGTCCACCATATCTACCTATGGATTGAGTAAGATCCTTCAAGTAAGTTGTCATCGGTGTAAAGCAATAAAAATTGCTCTAAATATGTATGATTGATTGGTGTGGGAGAAATAAGCTTTATACGATCTTGTGATGTGGAAGTAATAAAAGCGACGGACTACATAATAAAGGTTCATATCACAAGGGGCAATATAAAGTGACGTTCTTTCGCATTAAGATTTTATGCATCCAACCATAAAAGCGCATGGCAACCTCTGCTTCCCTCTGTGAAGGGCCTATCTTTTATTATTATCTTCTACCTTATGCAAGAGTCACGGTGATCTTCACCTTTCATTTTTTATTTTATCCTTTGGCAAGCTCAACATGTTAGAAAGAACATTTATATATATATATATATATATATATATATATATATATATATATATATAATTGGATGTAGGGGAGCATGAACCATTATTGTTGACATTACCCTTGAGGTAAAAGGTTGTGGGGCAAAACTATAAACCCCTGTCTTTCTCTGTGTCCGATTAAAACTCCGTAACCACAAGTATTGCGTGAGTGTTAGCAATTATGAAGGACTAGATGATAGTTGAGTATGTGGACTTGCTTTTTAGCTCTGACATAGACTCTTTCCGATGTTATGATAAATTGCAATTGCTTCAATGACTGACATTATAGTTTTTCGGAGCCCAATAAGGTTTATGATTTACACTTTTGCATTGTGAATAGATCATCACTTGAACATAAGTAATCATATGACAAAATCTATATATGTTGTTGTTATGAGAATAATCATGATGCCTTCATGTCCGTATTTTATTTTTATCGACGCCTCTACCTCTAAACATGAGGACATATTTATTGTTATCGGCTTTTCGCTTGAGGACAAGCGAGGTCTAAGCTTGGGGGAGTTGATACGTCCATTTTGCATCATGCTTTTATATCAATATTTATTGCATTACGGGCTGTTATTTCACTTTATGTCACAATACTTATGGCTATTCTCTCTTATTTTACAAGGTTTACATGAAGAGGGAGAATGCCGGCAGCTGGAATTAAGGGCTGGAAAAGGAGCAAATATTAGAGACCTATTCTGCGTAACTCCAAAAGTCCTGAAACTCCATGGAACATCTTAAAATAAATAAAGAAAAATCCTCGCCAAAGATGAAGGCCAGGGGGCCCACACCCTGCTCACGAGGGTGGGGGCGCCCCCCCCCCCCCTCCTAGGACGCGCCCCCTACCTCGTGGGCCCCCTGGTGGCTCTCCGACGTCCATCTTCTCCTATATGAAGTCTTTCAATGAGAAAAAAATAAAAAGGAATTTTTTGGGAGGAGACTCCGCCGCCACGAGGCGGAACCTTGGCGGAACCAATCTAGAGCTCCGGCAGAGCTGTTCTGCCGGGGATACTTCCCTCCGAGAGGGGGGAATCATCACCATCGTCATCACCAACGCTCCTCTCATCAGGAGAGGGCAATCTCCATCAACATCATCACCAGCACCATCTCATCTCCAAACCCTAGTTCATCTCTTGTATCCAATTCTTGTCTCAAAGTCCGGGATTGGTGCTAGTAGGTTGCTAGTAGTGTTGATTACTCCTTGTAGTTGATGCTAGTTGGTTTATTTGGTGGAAAATCATATGTTCAGATCCTATATGCATATTATTACCCCTCTGATTATGAACATGAATATGCTTTATGAGTAATTACGTTTGTTCTCGAGGACTAGGGAGAAGTCTTGCTATTAGTAGTCATGTGAATTTGGTATTCGTTTGATATTTTGATAAGATGTATGTTGTCTAGCCTCTAGTAGTGTTATGTGAACATCGACTACATAACACTTCACCATTATTTGGGCCTAGAGAAAGGCATTGGGAAGTAATAAGTAGATGATGGGTTGCTAGAGTGACAGAAGCTTAAACCCTAGTTTATGCGTTGCTTCGTAAGGGGCTGATTTGGATCCACATGTTTCATGATATGGTTAGGTTTACCTTAATACTTTTGTTGTAGTTGCGGATGCTTGCAATAGAGGTTAATCATAAGTGGGATGCTTGTTCAAGTAAGAACAGCACCCAAGCACCGGTCCACCCACATATCAAATTATCAAAGTATCAAACGCGAATCATATGAATGTGATGAAAACTAGCTTGACGATATTCCCATGTGTCCTCGGGAGCGCTTTTCCTATTATAAGAGTTTGTTCCGGCTTGTCCTTTGCTACAAAAAGGATTGGACCACCTTGCTGCACTTTATTTACTTTTGTTACTTGTTGCTCGTTACAATTTATCTTATCACAAAACTATCTGTTGCCACTTATTCCAGTACTTGCAGAGAATACCTTGCTGAAAACCTCTTATCATTTCCTTCTGCTTCTCGTTGGGTTCGACACTCTTACTTATCGAAAGGACTATGATAGATTCCCTATACTTGTGGGTCATCAATGAAGCGGCCCGGACAGACATTATGCGTACACTTACGCGAGACTAATTCTGTCAACTGCTTTGCACATAGGTGGCTGGCGGTGTCAGTTTCTCCAACTTTAGTTGAACCGAGTGTGGCTATGCCCGGTCCTTGAGAAGGTTAAAACAACACTAACTTGACGAACTATCGTTGTGGTTTTGATGCGTAGGTAAGACCGGTTCTTGCTCTGCCCATAGCAGCCATGTAAAACTTGCAACAACCAAGTAGAGGATGTCTAACTTGTTTTTGCAGGGCATATTGTGATGTGATATGATCAAGGCATGATGCTATATTTTATTGTATGAGATGATCATGTTTTGTAACCGAGTTATCGGCAACTGGCAAGAGCCATATGGTTGTCGCTTTATTGTATGCAATGCAATCGCCCTGTAATTGCTTTACTTTATCACTAAGCGGTAGCGATAGTCGTAGAAGCAATAGTTGGCGAGACGACAACGATGCTACAATGGAGACCAAGGTGTCGCGCCGGTGACGATGGTGATCATGACGGTGCTTTAGAGATGGAGATCAAAGGGACAAGATGATGATGGCCATATCGTATCACTTATATTGATTGCATGTGATGTTTATCCTTTATGCATCTTATTCTGCTTTGTTTGACGGTAGCATTATAAGATGACCTCTCACTAAATTTCAAGGTAAAAGTGTTCTCCCTGAGTATGCACTATTGCCAAAGTTCGTCGTGCTGAGACACCACATGATGATCGGGTGTGATAAGCTCAACGTTCATCTACAATGGGTGTAAGACAGTTTTGCACACGGAGAATACTAGGGTTAAACTTGATGAGCCTAGCATATGCAGATATGGCCCCGGAACACTGAGACCGAAAGGTCGAGCGTGAATCATATAGTAGATATGATCAACATAGTGATGTTCACCATTGAAAACTACTCCATCTCACGTGATGATCGGTTATGGTTTAATTGATATGGATCACGTGATCACTTCGATGATTAGAGGGATGTCTATCTAAGTGGGAGTTCTTAAGTAATATGATTAATTGAACTTATATTTATCATGAACTTAGTCCTGATAGTATTTGCATATCTATGTTGTAGATCAATAGCTTGCGATGTAGCTCCCTGTTTATTTTTGTTATGTTCCTAGAGAAAAATAAGTTGAAAGATGTTAGTAGCAATGATGCGGACTAGCTCTGTGATCTGAGGGTTATCCTCATTGTTGCACAGAAGTATTATGTCCTTGATGCACCGCTAGGTGACGGACCTATTGCAGGAGCAGATACACACGTTGTGAACATTTGACAAAGCTCGGAATGATGACTACTTGATAGTTTAGTGCATCATGCTTTACGGCTTAGAACCGAGACATCAAAAACGTTTTGAACACCACAGAGCATATAAGATGTTCCAAGAGCTGAAATTGGTATTTTCGACTCATGCCCGAGTCGAGAGGTATGAGACCTCTAACAAGTACTTTGCCTACAATATGGAGGAGAATAGCTCAACTAGTGAGCATGTGCTCAGATTGTCTGAGTACTACAATCACTTGAATCAAGTGGGAGTTAATCTTCCAGATAAGATAGTGATTGACAGAGTTCTCTAGTCAATCACCAAGTTACTAGAACTTAGTGATGAACTATAATATGCAAGGGATAACGGGGACGATTCTCAAGCTCTTCGTGATGCTGAAATCGACGAAGGTAGAAATCAAGAAAAGCATCAAGTGTTGATGGTTGACAAGACCACTAGTTTCAAGTAAAAGGGCAAGGGAAAGAAAGGGAACTTCAAGACTAATGGCAAGCAAGTTGCCACTCCCATGAAGAAGCCCAAAGCTAAACCCAAGCCTGAAACTGAGTGCTTCTACTGCAAAGGAAATGGTCACTGGAAGTGGAACTGCCCTAGATACTTGGCGGATAAGAAGGATGGCAAAGTGAACAAAGGTATATTGGATATACATGTTATTGGTGTGTACTTTACTAGTGTTTATAGCAACCCCTCGGCATTTGATACTGATTCAGTTACTAAGAGTAGTAACTCGAAACTGGAGTTACAGAATGAATAGAAACTTGTTAAGGGCGAGGTGACGATGTGTGTTGGAAGTGGTTCCAAGATTGATATGATCATGATCGCACACTCCCTATACTTTCGGGATTAGTGTTGAACCTAAATAAGTGTTATTTGGTGTTTGCGTTGAGCATGAATATGGTTTGATCATGTTTATTGCAATACGGCCATTCATTTAAGTTAGAGAATACTTGTCGTTCTATTTACATGAGTAAAACCTACTATGGTCATACACCCAATAAAAATGGTTTGTTGGATCTCAATTGTAGTGATACACATATTCATAATATTGAAGCCGAAAGATGTAAAGTTAATAATGATAGTGCACCTTATTTGTGGCATTGCCGTTTAGGTCATATTGGTGTAAAGCGCATGAAGAAACTCCATGCTGATAGGATTTTAGAATCACTTGGTTATGAATCACTTGATGCTTGCGATCCATGCCTTATGGGCAAGATGACTAAGACTCCGTTCTCCAGAACAATGGAGCGAGCAACTGACTTATTGGAAATAATACATACTGATGTATGCTATCCGATGAGTGTTGAGGCTCGCGGCGGGTATCGTTATTTTATAACCTTCACAGATGATTTGAGCACATATTGGTATATCTACTTGATGAAATATAAGTTTGAAACATTTGAAAAGTTCAAAGAATTTCAGAGTGAAGTGGAAAATCATCATAACAAGAAAATAAAATTTCTACGATCTGATCGTGGAGGAGAATATTTGAGTTACGAGTTTGGTCTTCATTTGAAACAATGCGGAATAGTTTCGCAACTCACGCCACCCGGAACACCACAACGTAATGGTGTGTCCGAACATCGTAATTGTACTTTACTAGATATGGTGCGATCTATGATGTCTCTTACTGATTTACTGCTATCGTTTTGGGGTTATGCATTAGAGACAACTGCATTCACGTTAAATAGGGCACCATCTAAATCCGTTGAGATGACACTGTATGAACTATGGTTTGGCAAGAAACCAAAGCTGTCATTTCTTAAAGTTTGGGGTTGCGATGCTTATGTGAAAAAGTTTCAAACTGATAAGCTCGAACCCAAATCGGAATAGTGCATCTTCATAGGATACCCAAAAGGATACAGTTGGGTACACCTTCTATCATAGATCCAATGGCAAGATATTTTGTTGCTAAAGATGGATCCTTTCTAGGGTAGGAGTTTCTCTCGAAAGAAGTGAGTGGGAGGGAGGTAGAACTTGATAAGGTAATTGTACCTTCTCCCGAATTGGAAAGTAGTTCATCACATAAATTGATTCTAGTGATCTCTACACCAATTAGTGAGGAAGCTAATGATGATGATCATGAAACTTCAGATCAAGTTACTATCGAACCTTGTAGGAAAACCAGAGTATGGTCCGCACTAGAGTGGTACCGTAATCCTTTCTGGAAGTCATGTTACTAGACCATGACGAACCTATGAACTACGAGGAAGCGATGATGAGCCCAGATTCCGCGAAATGGCTTGAGGCCATGAAATCTGAGATGGGATCCATGTATGAGAACAAAGTATGGACTTTGATTGACTTGCCCGATGATCGGTGAGTCATTAAGAATAAATGGATCTTTAAGAGGAAGACGGACACTGATAGTAGTGTTACTATCTACAAAGCTCGAATTGTCGCAAAAATGTTTTCGACAAGTTCAAAGATGTTGACTACGATGAGATTTTCTCACTCATATCGATGCTTAAAAGTCCGGCTGAATCATGTTAGCAGTTGCCGCATTTTATGAAATATGGCAAATGGATGTCAAAAATGCATTCCTTAATGGATTTCTTAAAGAAGAGTTGTATATGATGCAACCAGAAGGTTTTGTCGATCCTAAAGGTGCTAACAAAGTGTGCAAGTGTTGGAAATATGCCCTAGAGGCAATAATAAAAGTATTATTATATTTCATTGTTCATGATAATTGTCTTTTATTCATGCTATAATTGTATTATCCGGAAATCGTAATACACGTGTGAATACATAGACCTCAATATGTCCCTAGTGAGCCTCTAGTTGACTAGCTCGTTGTGATCAACAGATAGTCATGATTTCCTGGCTATGGACATTGGATGTCGTTGATAACGGGATCACATCATTAGGAGAATGATGTGATGGACAAGACCCAATCCTAAGCATAGCACAAAGGTCGTTTAGTTCGTTTGCTAGAGCTTTGCCAATGTCAAGTATCTCTTCCTTAGACCATGAGATCGTGTAACTCCCGGATACCGTAGGAGTGCCTTGGGTGTATCAAACGTCACAACGTAACTGGGTGACTATAAAGGTGCATTACAGGTATCTCCGAAAGTAGCTGTTGGGTTGACACGGATCGAGACTGGGATTTGTCACTCCGTATTACGGAGAGGTATCTCTGGGCCCACTTGGTAATGCATCATCATAATGAGCTCAAGGTGACCAAAGTGTTGGCCACGAGATCATGCATTACGGTACGAGTAAAGTGACTTGCCGGTAACGATACTGAACAAGGTATTGGGATACCGACGATCGAGTCTCGGGCAAGTAACGTACCGATTGACAAAGGGAATTGTACAGGGTTTGATCGAATCCTCGACATCGTGGTTCATCCGATGACAACATCGAGAAGCATGTGGGAGCCAACATGGGTATCCAGATCCCGCTGTTGGTTATTGACCGGAGAACGTCTCGGTCATGTCTACATGTCTCCCGAACCCGTAGGGTCTACACACTTAAGGTTCGATGACGCTAGGGTTATAAAGGAAGTTTGTATGTGGTTACCGAATGTTGTTCGGAGTCCCGGATGAGATCCCGGACGTCACGAGGAGTTCCGGAATGGTCCGGAGGTAAAGATTTATATATGGGAAGTCCTATTTTGGCCACCGGAAAATGTTCGGGATTTTTCGGTATTGTATCGGGAAGGTTCTAGAAGGTTCCGGAGTGGGGCCCACCTGCATGGGGGGACCCACATGAACGTGAGTAGTGGGGGAAAGGCCCCACACCCCTGGTCAAGGCACACCAAGATCCCCCCTTAGAAGGAATAAGATCATATCCCGAAGGGATAAGATCAAGATCTCTAAAAAGGGGGGATAACAATCGGTGGGGAAGGAAATGATGGGATTTCTTTCCTCCCACCTTCGCCAACGCCCCAATGGACTTGGAGGGCAAGAAACCAGCCCCTCCACCCCTATATATAGTGGGGAGGCGCATGGGAGCTTAACACAAGCCAAGGCGCAGCCCCTCCCCTCCCCAACACCTCTCCTCCTCCGTATATGCTTGGCGAAGCCCTGTCGGAGTACTGCTGCACCAACTACACCACGCCGTGGTGCTGCCATTGGAGCAATCTTCCTCAACCTCTCCTTCCCCCTTGCTGGATCAAGAAGGAGGAGACGTCTCCCGTCCCGTACGTGTGTTGAACGCGGAGGTGCTGTCCGTTCAGCACTTGGACATCGGTGATCCGAATCACGTTCGAGTACGACTCCATCATCACCATCCCCTTGGCTAGCTTCCGCTCGTGATCTACAAGTGATATGTAGATGCAAACTCTCTCCCTTGACTCGTTGCTTAGATGAACTCATAGATGGATCTTGGTGAAACCGTAGGAAAAATTTTAATTTTCTGCAACGTTCCCCAACAGTGGCATCATGAGCTAGGTCTATACGTAGTTCTCTTTGCACGCGTAGAACACAATTTTGTTGTGGGCGTGGATTTTGTCATCTTACTTGCCTCTACTAGTCTTTTCTTGCTTCGGCGGTATTGTGGGATGAAGCGGCCCGGACCAACCTTACACGTACGCTTACGTGAGACCGGTTCCACCGACTGACATGCACTAGTTGCATAAGGTGGCTGGCGGGTGTCTGTCTCTCCCACTTTAGTTGGAGCGGATTCGATGAAAAGGGCCCTTATGAAGGGTAAATAGAAGTTGACAAAATCACGTTGTGGTTATTCGTAGGTAAGAAAACGTTCTTGCTAGAACCCAATTGCAGCCACGTAAAAGATGCAACAACAATTAGAGGACGTCTAACTTGTTTTTGCAGCGATTGATCATGTGATGTGATATGGCCAGAAGTTGTGATGAATGATGAATTGTGATGTATGAGATCATGTTCTTTGTAATAGGATTCACGACTTGCATGTCGATGAGTATGACAACCGGCAGGAGCCATAGGAGTTGTCTTTATTTTTTGTATGACCTGCGTGTCATTGAAGAACGCCATGTAACTCACTTTACTTTATTGATAAACGTGTTAGCCATAGAAGTAGAAGTAGTCGTTGGCGTGACAACTTCATGAAGACACGATGATGGAGATCATGATGATGGAGATCATGGTGTCAAGCCGGTGACAAGATGATCATGGAGCCCCAAAGATGAAGATCAATGGAGCTATATGATATTGGCCATATCATGTCACAACTATATAATTGCATGTGATGTTTATTATGTTTATGCATCTTGTTTACTTAGGACGACGGTAGTAAATAAGATGATCCCTTACAAAAATTTCAAGAAGTGTTCTCCCCTAACTGTGCACCGTTGCTACAGTTCGTCGCTTCTAAGCACCACGTGATGATCGGGTGTGATGGATTCTTACGTTCACATACAACGGGTGTAAGACAGTTTTACACAGCGAAAACACTTAGGGTTAACTTGACGAGCCTAGCATGTGCAGACATGGCCTCGGAACACGGAGACCGAAAGGTCGAACACGAGTCGTATGGAAGATACGATCAACATGAGAATGTTCACCGACGATGACTAGTCCGTCTCACGTGATGATCGGACACGGCCTAGTCCACTCGGATCGTGTAACACTTAGATGACTAAAGGGATGTCTAATCTGAGTGGGAGTTCATAATTTGATTAGAACTTAATTATCATGAACTTAGTCTAAAACCTTTGCAAATATGTCTTGTAGATCAAATGGCCAACGCTCATGTCAACATGAACTTCAACGCGTTCCTAGAGAAAACCAAGCTGAAAGATGATGGCAGCAACTATACGGACTGGGTCCGGAACCTGAGGATCATCCTCATAGCTGCCAGGAAACAATATGTCCTAGAAGGACCGCTAGGTGACGCTCCCGTCCCAGAGAACCAAGACATTATGAATGCTTGGCAAACTCGCGCTGATGATTACTCCCTCGTTCAGTGCGGCATGCTTTACATCTTAGAACCGGGGCTCCAAAAGCGTTTTGAGCATCACGGAGCATATGAGATGTTCGAAGAGCTGAAACTAGTTTTCCAAGCTCATGCCCGGGTCGAGAGATATGATGTCTCTGACAAGTTCTACAGTTGTAAGATGGAGGAAAACAGTTCTGTCAGTGAGCACATCCTGAAGATGTCTGGGTTGCACAACCGTATGACCCAGCTGAACATTAACCTCCCAGATGAGGCGGTCATTGACAGAATCCTCCAGTCGCTCCCACCAAGCTACAAGAGCTTTGTGATGAACTACAACATGCAGGGGATGGAAAAGACCATTCCTGAAGTGTTCTCGATGCTGAAGTCAGCAGAGGCTGAAATCAAGAAAGAACATCAAGTGTTGATGGTCAATAAGACCACTAAGTTCAAGAAGGGCAAGGGTAAGAAGAACTTCAAGAAGGACGGCAAGGAGGTTGACGCGCCTGGTAAGCCAGTTACCGGGAAGAAGTCAAAGAATGGACCTAAGCCTGAGACTGAGTGCTTTTATTGCAAGGGGAAGGGTCACTGGAAGCGGAACTGCCCCAAATACTTAGCAGATAAGAAGGCCGGCAAAACCAAAGGTATATTTGATATACATGTAATTGATGCGTACCTTACCAGTACTCGTAGTAACTCCTGGGTATTTGATACCGGTGCCGTTGCTCATATTTGTAACTCACAGCAGGAGCTGCGGAATAAACGGAGACTGGCGAAGGACAAGGTGATGATGCGCGTCGGGAATGGTTCCAGAGTCGATATGATCGCCGTCGGCACGCTGCCTCTACATTTACCTACGGGATTAGTTTTGAACCTTAATAATTGTTATTTAGTGCCAAGTTTGAGCATGAACATTGTATCTGGATCTCGTTTAATACGAGATGGCTACTCATTTAAGTCTGAGAATAATGGTTGTTCGATTTATATGAGAGATATGTTTTATGGTCATGCTCCGATGGTCAATGGTTTATTCTTAATGAATCTCGAGCGTAATATTACACATGTTCATAGTGTAGATGCCAAAAGATGTAAAGTTGATAACGATAGTCCCACATACTTGTGGCACTGCCGCCTTGGTCACATTGGTGTCAAGCGCATGAAGAAGCTCCATGCCGATGGACTTTTAGAGTCTCTTGATTATGAATCGTTTGACACGTGCGAACCATGCCTCATGGGCAAGATGACCAAGACTCTGTTCTCCGGAACAATGGAGCGAGCAACCAACTTATTGGAAATCATACATACCGATGTGTGCGGTCCAATGAGCGTTGAGGCTCGCGGAGGATATCGTTATGTTCTCACTCTCACTGATGACTTAAGTAGATATGGGTATGTCTACTTAATGAAACACAAGTCTGAGACCTTTGAAAAGTTCAAGGAATTTCAGAATGAGGTGGAGAATCAACGTGACCGAAAGATAAAGTGCCTACGATCAGATCGTGGAGGAGAATATTTAAGTCACGAATTTGGCACACACTTAAGGAAATGTGGAATCGTTTCACAACTCACGCCGCCTGGAACACCTCAGCGAAACGGTGTGTCCGAACGTCGTAATCGCACTCTATTGGATATGGTGCGGTCTATGATGTCTCTTACTGATTTATCGCTATCATTTTGGGGATACGCTCTAGAGACAGCTACATTCACTTTAAATAGGGCACCATCTATATCCGTTGAGACGACACCGTATGAATTATGGTTTGGGAAGAAACCTAAGCTGTCGTTTCTAAAAGTTTGGGGATGCGATGCTTATGTCAAGAAACTTCAACCTGAAAAGCTCGAACCCAAGTCGGAAAAATGCGTCTTCATAGGATACCCTAAGGAAACTGTTGGGTATACCTTCTACTTAAGATCCGAGGGCAAAATCTTTGTTGCCAAGAACGGATGCTTTCTGGAAAAAGAGTTTCTCTCGAAAGAAGTAAGTGGGAGGAAAGTAGAACTCGATGAAGTACTACCTCTCGAACGGGAAAGTGGTGCAGCTCAGGAAAATGTTCCTGTGATGCCCACACCAACTGAAGAGGAAACCAATGATGATGATCAAGGTACTTCGGATCAAGTTGCTACTGAACTTCGTAGGTCCACAAGGACACGTTCCGCACCAGAGTGGTACGGCAACCCCGTCCTGGAAATCATGTTGTTAGACAACGGTGAACCTTCGAACTATGAAGAAGCGATGGCGGGCCCAAATTCCAACAAATGGCTTGAAGCCATGAAATCCGAGATAGAATCCATGTATGAAAACAAAGTATGGACTTTGACAGACTTGCCCGATGATCGGCGAGCGATAGAAAACAAATGGATCTTTAAGAAGAAGACAGACGCGGATGGTAATGTCACCATCTATAAAGCTCGACTTGTCGCTAAGGGTTATCGATAGGTTCAAGGGATTGACTACGACGAGACATTCTCTCCCGTAGCGAAGCTAAAGTCCGTCCGAATCATGTTAGCAATTGCCGCATACTATGATTATGAGATATGGCAGATGGACGTCAAAACAGCATTCCTTAACGGGCATCTTAAGGAAGAACTGTATATGATGCAGCCGGAAGGTTTTGTCGATCCTAAGAATGCTAACAAAGTATGCAAGCTCCAGCGATCCATTTATGGGCTGGTGCAAGCATCTCGGAGTTGGAATATTCGCTTTGATGAGATGATCAAAGCGTTTGGGTTTATGCAGACTTATGGAGAAGCCTGCGTTTACAAGAAAGTGAGTGGGAGCTCTGTAGCATTTCTCATATTATATGTAGATGACATACTCTTGATGGGAAATAATATATTTCTGGACAGCATTAAGGCCTACTTGAATAAGTGTTTTTCAATGAAGGACCTTGGAGAAGCTGCTTACATATTAGGCATCAAGATCTATAGAGATAGATCGAGACGCCTCATAGGTCTTTCACAAAGCACATACCTTGATAAGATTTTGAAGAGGTTCAAAATGGATCAGTCCAAGAAGGGGTTCTTGCCTATGTTACAAGGTGTGAGATTGAGCTCGGCTCAGTCACCGACCACGGCAAAAGATAAAGAAGAGATGAGTGTCATCCCCTATGCTTCAGCCATAGGATCTATTATGTATGCCATGCTGTGTACCAGACCTGATGTAAACCTTGCCGTGAGTTTGGTAGCTAGATACCAAAGTAATCCCGGCAAGGAACACTGGACAGCAGTCAAGAATATCCTGAAGTACCTGAAAAGGACAAAGGACATGTTTCTTGTTTATGGAGGAGACGAAGAGCTTGTCGTAAAGGGTTACGTCGACGCTAGCTTCGACTCAGATCCGGATGACTCTAAGTCACAAACCGGATATGTGTATATGTTGAATGGTGGAGCAGTAAGCTGGTGCAGCTGCAAGCAGAGCGTCGTGGCGGGATCTACGTGTGAAGCGGAGTACATGGCAGCCTCGGAGGCAGCGCATGAAGCGATTTGGGTGAAGGAGTTCATCACCGACCTAGGAGTCATACCCAATGCGTCGGGGCCAATCAAACTCTTCTGTGACAACACTGAAGCTATTGCCCTTGCCAAGGAGCCCAGGTTTCACAAGAAGACCAGGCACATCAAGCGTCGTTTCAACTCCATCCGTGAAAATGTTCAAGATGGAGACATAGAAATTTGCAAAGTACATACAGATCTGAATGCCGCAGATTCATTGACTAAACCTCTCTCGCGAGCTAAACATGATCAACACCAGAACTCTATGGGTGTTCGATTCATCACAATGTAACTAGATTGGTGACTCTAGTGCAAGTGGGAGACTGTTGGAAATATGCCCTAGAGGCAATAATAAAAGTATTATTATATTTCATTGTTCATGATAATTGTCTTTTATTCATGCTATAACTGTATTATCCGGAAATCGTAATACACGTGTGAATACATAGACCTCAATATGTCCCTAGTGAGCCTCTAGTTGACTAGCTCGTTGTGATCAACAGATAGTCATGATTTCCTGGCTATGGACATTGGATGTCGTTGATAACGGGATCACATCATTAGGAGAATGATGTGATGGACAAGACCCAATCCTAAGCATAGCACAAAGGTCGTTTAGTTCGTTTGCTAGAGCTTTGCCAATGTCAAGTATCTCTTCCTTAGACCATGAGATCGTGTAACTCCCGGATACCGTAGGAGTGCCTTGGGTGTATCAAACGTCACAACGTAACTGGGTGACTATAAAGGTGCATTACAGGTATCTCCGAAAGTAGCTGTTGGGTTGACACGGATCGAGACTGGGATTTGTCACTCCGTATGACGGAGAGGTATCTCTGGGCCCACTCGGTAATGCATCATCATAATGAGCTCAAGGTGACCAAAGTGTTGGCCACGAGATCATGCATTACGGTACGAGTAAAGTGACTTGCCGGTAACGAGACTGAACAAGGTATTGGGATACCGACGATCGAGTCTCGGGCAAGTAATGTACCGATTGCCAAAGGGAATTGTATACAGGGTTTGATCGAATCCTCGACATCGTGGTTCATCCGATGACAACATCGAGAAGCATGTGGGAGCCAACATGGGTATCCAGATCCCGCTGTTGGTTATTGACCGGAGAACGTCTCGGTCATGTCTACATGTCTCCCGAACCCGTAGGGTCTACACACTTAAGGTTCGATGACGCTAGGGTTATAAAGGAAGTTTGTATGTGGTTACCGAATGTTGTTCGGAGTCCCGGATGAGATCCCAGACGTCACGAGGAGTTCCGGAATGGTCCGGAGGTAAAGATTTATATATGGGAAGTCCTATTTTGGCCACCGAAAAATGTTCGGGATTTTTCGATATTGTACCGGGAAGGTTCTAGAAGGTTCCGGAGTGGGGCCCACCTGCATGGGGGGACCCACATGAACGTGAGTAGTGGGGGAAAGGCCCCACACCCCTGGTCAAGGCGCACCAAGATCCCCCCTTAGAAGGAATAAGATCATATCCCGAAGGGATAAGATCAAGATCCCTAAAAAGGGGGGATAACAATCGGTGGGGAAGGAAATGATGGGATTTCTTTCCTCCCACCTTGGCCAACGCCCCAATGGACTTGGAGGGCAAGAAACCAGCCCCTCCACCCCTATATATAGTGGGGAGGCGCATGGGAGCTTAACACAAGCCAAGGCGCAGCCCCTCCCCTCCCCAACACCTCTCCTCCTCCGTATATGCTTGGCGAAGCCCTGTCGGAGTACTGCTGCACCAACTACACCACGCCGTGGTGCTGCCGTTGGAGCAATCTTCCTCAACCTCTCCTTCCCCCTTGCTGGATCAAGAAGGAGGAGACGTCTCCCGTCCCGTACGTGTGTTGAACGCGGAGGTGCTGTCCGTTCAGCACTTGGACATCGGTGATCCGAATCACGTTCGAGTACGACTCCATCATCACCATCCCCTTGGCTAGCTTCCGCTCGTGATCTACAAGTGGTATGTAGATGCAAACTCTCTCCCTTGACTCGTTGCTTAGATGAACTCATAGATGGATCTTGGTGAAACCATAGGAAAATTTTTAATTTTCTGCAACGTTCCCCAACAGCAAGCTCCAGCGATCCATCTATGGACTGGTGCAAGCATCTCGGAGTTGGAATATATACTTTGATAAAGTGATCAAAGCATATGGTTTTATACAAACTTGTAGTGAAGCCTGTATTTACAAGAAAGTGAGTGGGAGCACTACAGCATTTCTGATAAGTATATGTGAATGGCATATTTTTGATCGGAAATAATGTAGAATTTTCTAGAAAGCATAAAGGAGTGTTTGAAAAGATTTTTTCAAAGAAAGACCTTGATGAAGCTGCTTACACATTGAGCATCAAGATCTATGGAGATAGATCAAGACGCTTGATAAGTTTTTTCAATGAGTACATACCTTGACAAGATTTTGAAGTAGTTCAAAATGGAACAGTCAAAGAAGGAGTTCTTGCCTGTATTACAAGGTGTGAAGTTGAGTAAAGACTCAAAACCCGACCACAGCAGAAAATAGAAAGAGATTGAAAAGTCATTCCCTATGCCTCAGTCATAGGTTCTATAAAGTATGCTATGTTGTTTACCAGTCCTATTGTATACCTTAGCATGATTCTGTCAAGGGAGTACAATAGTGATCTAGGAGTAGATCACTGGACAGCGGTCAAAATTATCCTTAGAGGACTAAGGAAATATTTCTCGGTTATGGAGGTGATAAAAGAGTTCATCGTAAAGAGTTAGGTCGATGCAAGCTTTTTACATCGATCTACATGACTCTAAGTCACGATCTTGACACATATTGGAAGTGGGAGCTATTAGCTAGAGTAGTTCCGTGCAGAGCATTGTAGACATAGAAATTTTTGAAATACATACGGATCTAAATGTTGCAGACCCGTAGACTAAACTTCTCTCACAAGCAAAAAATGATCACTCTTTGGGTGTTAATCACATAGCGATGTGAACTAGATTATTGACTATAGTAAACCCTTTGGGTATTAGTCACATGGAGATGTGAACTAGATTATTGACTCTAGTGCAAGTGGGAGACTGAAGGAAATATGCCCTAGAGGCAATAATAAAGTTATTATTTATTTCCTTATATCATGATAAATGTTTATTATTCATGCTAGAATTGTATTAACCGGAAACTTAGTACATGTGTGAATACATAGACAAACAGAGTGTCACTAGTATGCCTCTACTTGACTAGCTCATTGAATCAAAGATGGTTAAGTTTCCTAGCCATAGACATGAGTTGTCATTTGATTAATGGGAACACATCATTAGGAGAATGATGTGATTGACTTGACCCATTCCGTTAGCATAGCACTTGATTGTTTAGTTTGTTGCTATTGCTTTCTTCATGACTTACACATGTTCCTATGACTATGAGATTATGAAACTCCCGATTACCGGAGGAATGCTTTATGTGCTTCCAAATGTCACAACGTAACTGTGTGATTATAAAGGTGCTCTACAGGTGTCTCCGATGGTACTTGTTGAGTTGGCATAGATCGAGACTAGGATTTGTCACTCCGATTGTCGGAGAGGTATCTCTGGGCCCTCTCGGTAATACACATCACAATAAGCCTTGCAAGCAATGCAACTAATGAGTTAGTTGCGGGATGATGTATTACGGAACGAGTAAAGAGACATGCCGGTAACGAGATTGAACAAGGTATTGAGATACCGACGATCGAATCTCGGGCAAGAAACATATCAATGACAAAAGGAACAACATATGTTGTTATGCGGTTTGACCGATAAAGATCTCCGTAGAATATGTGGGAGCCAATATGAGCATCTAGGTTCCACCATTGGTTATTCACTGGAGACGTGTCTCGGTCATGTCTACATATTTCTCGAACCCATAAGGTCCGCACACTTAAAGTTCTGTGATGATTTGTATTATGAGTTTATGTGATTTGATGTACCAAAGATAGTTTGGAGTCCCGGATGAGATCGGGGACATGACGAGGAGTCTCGAAATGGCCGGGATGTAAAGATCGATATATTGGACGACTATATTCGGACATCGGAAAGGTTCTGAGTGATTCTGGTATTTTTCAGAGTACCGGAGAGTTATGGGAATTCGCCGGAGGGGTCAATGGGCCTTCATGGGCCTTAGTGGAAAGAGAGGGCAGCAAGGAAGTGTGGGGTGCGCCCCTTAGGCCCAAACCGAATTGGTTTAGGGCTTTGGGGGCGGCCCCCCTCTTTCCTTCTCCCCTACTCATCTTTCCTTCCCCTCCTAGTTGGACTAGGAAAGGGGGAACCTACTCCTAGTAGGAGTAGGATTCCCCCTTGGGGCGCATCCTATGAGTCCGCCGGCCCCCTCCCCTTGCTCCTTTATATACGGGGGTAGGGCCACCCTAGAACACACAAGTTGATTGTTCCAAGCCGTGTGCGGTGCCCCCCTCCACTATAACCCACCTCGATCATATCGTAGCGGTGCTTAGGCAAAGCCCTGCGTCAGTAGCAACATCATCACCGTCATCACGTCGTCGTGCTGACGGAACTCTCCCGTGAAGCTCTGCTGGATCGGAGTTCATGGGACGTCATCGAGCTGAACGTGTGCTGAACTCGGAGGTGCCGTGCGTTTGGTACTTGGATCGGTCGGATCATGAAGACATACGACTACATCAACCGCGTTCTCATAACGCTTCCTCTTACGGTCTATGAGGGTATGTGGACGATACTCTCCCCTCTCATTGCTTTGCATCACCATGATCTTGCGTGTGTGTAGGAAATTTTTGAAATTACTACGTTCCCCAACATTATTTTCCCGGACTCGCAAAAATGCACTTGTCCCAAGAAAATAGAAGTGAGCCTTTGTGTGAGGTTAGAATTCGAACTCATTTGAATTTAATTCAAATGGTTTTGCATAGGAAGGTCCAAAATGTTGAGGCTTTATGAGGAGCCTCGATAAAAGAGATAAGTATTGTTGGAAAATTTTGGGGACCAAACTTGAAATAGAATAGGCATGTGAATTAAATTGCAAGTGTGTTATGCTGAATTCCAAACAAATGGAATATTTATAATAGCTCCATAATTATTAGGAGGATAAGTTATAAAGAGAAATCACCATGTGAATTCCCTCAATTTAAATAGATCAAAGATCTATGCATTTTATTAAGTGGAGTTGGAAAATTTAATGGCATGATGACATGATGCAATGCAAATGATGCTATGAAGAAAGCAACAGACAAGTAAAACACACGGCGAAACTCGGAATCCATGGAAGACATCTGGAGCGCCGATCTCGGGGCATCACATCCGACTTAATGGAGGAGTCGGCCATGGCATATTTGTCCGCTATGATCAGTAGCTCGTCGAGTGTAGCTAGCTCGTCGCAAAGGAGTCGGTGTTTGAGCAAGGTGCCCTCTCGTCGCCCGGCACTGATGTACTCTATGGCTTGCACCTCGTGCAACCCTTCGCAGGAGTTGCATAGTTCAGCCCATCGTGTCAACTAGTCGCGGGTGGACTCGGTGGGGCCTTGGACGCATAGAGAAAGCTAACGAGGCTTGGGCAGCCGCTTGTAGGTGCTGGTGAAGTTGTGGATGAAGACTTCGGTGAAATCTACCCAGCTGTTGACGCTGCGGGGCTTCAGGCTGTTCAGCCATGTCCAATCCGTGCCCTGGAGCATGAGCGGAACGTACTTCACAGCAACACGCTTGTTGCTGTTTGCTATGCTGACAGCGGTGGAGTAGTCCACCAGCCAATCCTCTGGCTTGACAGAGCCGTTGTACTTGGGCGTGTCTCTTGGGAGCGAGAACCCTTTGGGGAAGGGCTCGTCACAAATGCGGGGGACGAAGCATGGCGGTCTGATTGCATCTTCTTCTTCTAGCGCCAGGGATCGCGCGAGGCGGTTGATCCGGTGGCGGGCGTCGTTCTCTCCGACTCCTTCACGACGACCGAGCCGGTCTCCGAGAGTCGGATGCTCAACAGGCGGCGGGGAGGCACGCCTCTCCCTATAAGGAGGAGGAGGCGGATGATCGTCCCGCCATTCCACTGCTCGTGGGCGGCTGTCTTGGTCGCGCTCAATGGTAATGTGCGTCCGACTGTGGCTAGCAGCCGGCTCTCTATCTCTCTCGTTATAGACGCTGCCTATCAACGACGGGGACGTCGTCCCACGCTCTCGACGAGGGGGGAGGTTGTCGGCATGCTGGCCAGGTTCTTGCTGCGCAGTGGCCTCGTCGATGAGCTGCTGAACGTGCTCCGTCACGTAGCGACACAAGTCACCCTCCAGGTGGTCCAGCTCATCTACTGCCGCCTGGGCAACACGTATGTTCTCCATGGGCGTGGCATAGACTGGGCAGTCTACCCCAAACATGCTGGCGATGGCAGCGCCACGCTGTCGGACCGTGCCCATGCGGCTGGGCCCGCTAGAAGTCGGCGTGCCGCCGACAGAGCAGTTGATCTCGCGCTGGAAGGCCTCGGAGAGGCATCTCATGGTGCCCAACTTCTTGGCATTCTCGACGAGCGAGACGCAGCATGCTTCTAGTGTCTCGACGTTAGCGTCTGCCACGATGGGTGTAGACAGGTCCCGCATTGCCGCCTGCAGCGGGTCCTGGGCGGCTCCGCTGGAGGCTCCATCGTGGCCGATGACAAAAACCTCTGTGACGGTGCTACCGCCGCTGTCCGCGCGAGGGAGTGGGTCATTGTAGACCACCATGTTGTCGGGGAAGGAGTCAGGAGACGCCATGACGAAGTCGACGAGCATCGGATCGGTAGAGCCGACAGACTCTTTGTCGAAGGCAGGCTCGTTGGCGATGTCGATCTTGCCAAGGAGCTCGACAAGGCAATTTTCGGAGCGGGCTGCTCCCTCATCAGGTGTCCGCTCATCGGAGAGGCGAATCCCGCCGATGAGATCGGCAAGGGCGCTCGCGGCGCACGCAGCCTCCGCGCCACACAACATGTCGAAGCAGACGCCGTCCGGCGTGTCGGGCTGGCTGCGCTCGCTAGGGAGAAAAAGGGTTCCCGTCCAGAACAGATATCTGGACGACGGTGCACCTAGCCCCATGGCGGGCGCGAAATGTCGGGGGTGTCGTGCGACATATGCTAAAGGATGGCTTATCATGTGGGGGGGATTAAGACGTCGTCGGTGCCTGGAAACGGGACAAGGTGTAGACATGTACACTGACGCATATTACCCAGGTTCGGGGCTCTCCTAGGAGATAACACCCCTAGTACTGCTCTGCAGGGTCTCCGCATGATCACTAAATCAACAATGGTGGCTACAAGCTTGCTCCTTGAGCTGTTTTCTCTAGAGGAGGAAGAAGAACAAGGCTAGCCCTAACTTCACTCTCTCTATGTGGGTGTGAGGTTTCTATGTGGCTGAACCCTCTGCATGGGTGCCCTAGGGGGTTTATATAGGCCTACCCCCAGGGGTACAATGGCAATCCGACTGGGTGTAGGACCCAGCCGTCAGTGACTCTGGTGGCGGGCTTCTCCGCCGGCAGTTAGGGCCCGCTGCCTAGTGGGTCCCACCGGTTGTCGCGTACTTGGCCGACAGGCCGTGCTCGCCGCTGGCGGGTCCTGCCGGCTGCTTAGTATTGTGGCAATGCCTCTGATGATGTGTGGTTTGTCGGGGAGAGCATGGCTACAGTCCCGCCGCCTGGTGGGTGTTCACTGTAGACACTTCCCGTCTCTTCTGATTAATGGCGCACAAACTTTGAGGGAGGGGGGCCGCCTGCTAGGAGTCGACCTCCCTCATAGCCGACTAGTCAGGGCTTGCCGCCTACAGGCCGTACCGATAGCCCATCGCGGGAGCATGGCCTCTCCTTCCATGGGTGATGTCATGGGCTGTACGACAACAGTGCCACGCCGGGCGAGGGATGTCCGCCCGGTATGTAGCACTGTGGTCACGCTCCGCCCTTTATTCGGGGGCTGGCAGGCTGCACTGTAGCCACACCCCATCTCGTCATCGTAATGAGGTGCTAACTTTGAGGGAGAGAGGGGCCGCCTGCTAGGAGTTAGCCCACCTCATGGCCGCCCACTGGTCTCCGCCGCCTTCTAGCAACCAGCTAGCCCTGAGAAGGCGGCTCTTCGTCTTTGAGGCTTGAGGGGCGCAGTCGGCCCCGATGTCTTGAAATACCAGGGGGAGCAGATGAGGCTACCCGTGGTCATTTACTCCAATAGCAATATAGGCCGTCGGATTTATATCTAATGGATAGGAAGGAAACTATGGCAATTTTGCAAAAAGATACACACACCCCTCTCCACGTTTGCAACTAAGGCCTTCCCTTGTCCATCCTTTTCTCTCACAATATAAACTACTCATACAAATGCATCTTGATGTTTGGTGCAATGCACGGGCATCTAGCTAGTTTCTTTTAAAATAGTTACTGCGATAATTGGGTTGAAGTGATATATTCTATGTCTGTCACGAATGATTTCAGATTCACTAGGTAACAAAGAAAAGGTTGCCTTGTTAATTAACAGAAAATAGGGTGAAAACTATCACATGAGGCCTGTAAAAACAAGGCACACTGGGTTCAACATCATCGTCACTACAGCTGTGCGCGTGCGAGAAGTCTACATATCGAGGGGGCTACAGAGAGAAAGATGTATCCACTAAAATAAGACACATCTGTGACAATTTGGGCCAAACGAAATATTTTCTGTCATACTTATGACACTTCTATGAAGATAATTGTGACAAAACCTGGTATCATCATAGATGTGGTGGGGTCCTACTTCTATCACAAAAAATCATGACAGAAAATGGGCTTTTCATCCTAGGCGGGCCGTAGACGCGGCTGCATGACATTTTTTGGGCCGTCCGTGACGGAAAAAACCGTGGTATATGCTGTTGGGGAACGTAGTAATTTCAAAAAATTTCCTACGCACACGCAAGATCATGGTGATGCATAGCAACGAGAGGGGGAGAGTGTGATCTACGTACCCTTGTAGATCGACAACGGAAGCGTTAACTTGGTTGATGTAGTCATACGTCTCCACGGCCCGACCGATCAAGCACCGAAACTACGGCACCTCCGAGTTCTAGCACACGTTCAGCTCGATGACGATCCCCGGACTCTGATCCAGCAAAGTGTCGGCGAAGAGTTCCGTCAGCACGACGGCGTGGTGACGATCTTGATGTTCTACCGTCGCAGGGCTTCGCCTAAGCACCGCTACAATATTATCGAGGACTATGGTGGAAGGGGGCACCGCACACGGCTAAGGATATGATCACGTGGATCAACTTGTGTCCTTAGGGGTGCCCCTTGCCTCCGTATATAAAGGTTCAAAGGGGGGCGGCCAGCCTAGAGGAGGCGCGCCAGGAGGAGTCCTACTCCCTCCGGGAGTAGGACTCCCTCCCTTTCCTAGTTGGAATAGGATTCGCGGAGGGGGGAAAGAGGAGAGAGAGGAGGAAGGGGGGCCGGCCCCCTCTCCTTGTCCTATTCGGACCAAGGGGGGGAGGGCGCGCGGCCCATCTCTGGCCACCTCTCCTCTCTTCCACTAAGGCCCACTAAAGCCCATATACCTCCCGGGGGGGTTCCGGTAACCTCCCGGTAATCCTGTAAAATCCCGATTTCACCCAGAACACTTCCGATATCCAAACATAGGCTTCCAATATATCAATCTTTATGTCTCGACCATTTCGAGACTCCTCGTCATGTCCGTGATCACATCTGGGACTCCGAACAACCTTCGGTACATCAAAACGCATAAACTCATAATATAACTATCATCGAAACCTTAAGCGTGCGGACCCTACGGGTTCGAGAACAATGTAGACATGACCGAGACACGTCTCCGGTCAATAACCAATAGCGGGACCTGGATTCCCATATTGGTTCCTACATATTCTATGAAGATCTTTTATCGGTCAGACCGCATAACAACATACATTGTTCCCTTTGTCATCGGTATGTTACTTACCCGAGATTCGATCGTCGGTATCCTATACCTAGTTCAATCTCGTTACCGGCAAGTCTCTTTACTCGTTCTATAATACATCATCCCGCAACTAACTCATTAGTTGCAATGCCTGCAAGGCTAACATGATGTGCATTACCGAGAGGGCCCATAGATGCCTCTCCGACAATCGGAGTGACAAATCCTAATCTCGAAATACGCCAACCCAACATGTACCTTTGGAGACACCTGTAGAGCTCCTTTATAATCACCCAGTTACGTTGTGACGTTTGGTAGCACACAAAGTGTTCCTCTGGCAAACGGGAGTTGCATAATCTCATAGTCATAGGAACATGTATAAGTCATGAAGAAAGCAATAGCAACATACTAAACGATTGGGTGCTAAGCTAATGGAATGGGTCATGTCAATCAGATCATTCAACTAATGATGTGATCCCGTTAATCAAATAACAACTCTTTGTCCATGGTTAGGAAACATAACCATCTTTGATTATCGAGCTAGTCAAGTAGAGGCATACTAGTGACACTCTGTTTGTCTATGTATTCACACATGTATTATGTTTCCGGTTAATACAATTCTAGCATGAATAATAAACTTTTATCATGATATAAGGAAATAAATAATAACTTTATTATTGCCTCTAGGGCATATTTCCTTCAGTCTTCCACTTGCAGTAGAGTCAATAATCTAGATTACACGGTAATGATTCTAACACCCATGGAGCCTTGGTGTGGATCATGTTTTGCTCGTGGAAGAGGCTTAGTCAACGGGTCTGCAACATTCAGATCCGTATGTATCTTGCAAATCTCTATGTCTCCCACCTGGACTAGATCCCGGATGGAATTGAAGCGTCTTTTGATGTGCTTGGTTCTTTTGTGAAATCTGGATTCCTTCGCCAAGGCAATTGCACCAGTATTGTCACAAAAGATTTTCATTGGACCCGATGCACTAGGTATAACACCTAGATCGGATATGAACTCCTTCATCCAGACTCCTTCATTCGCTGCTTCCGAAGCAGCTATGTATTCCGCTTCACACGTAGATCCCGCCACGACGCTCTGTTTAGAACTGCACCAACTGACAGCTCCACCGTTTAATGTAAACACGTATCCGGTTTGCGATTTAGAATCGTCCGGATCAGTGTCAAAGCTTGCATCAACGTAACCGTTTATGATGAGCTCTTTGTCACCTCCATATACGAGAAACATATCCTTAGTCCTTTTCAGGTACTTCAGGATGTTCTTGACCGTTGTCCAGTGATCCACTCCTGGATTACTCTGGTACCTCCCTGCTAGACTTATAGCAAGGCACACATCGGGTCTGGTACACAGCATTGCATACATGATAGAGCCTATGGCTAAAGCATAGGGAACATCTTTCATTTCCTCTCTATCTTCTGCAGTGGTCGGGCATTGAGTCTGACTCAACTTCACACCTTGTAACACAGGCAAGAACCCTTTCTTTGCTTGATCCATTTTGAACTTCTTCAAAATCTTGTCAAGGTATGTGCTTTGTGAAAGTCCAATTAAACGTCTTGATCTATCTCTATAGATATTTATGCCTAATATGTAAGCAGCTTCACCGAGGTATTTTTGAAAAACTCTTATTCAAGTATCCCTTTATGCTATCCAGAAATTCTATATCATTTCCAATCAGTAATATGTCATCCACATATAATATCAGAAATGCTACAGAGCTCCCACTCACTTTCTTGTAAATACAGGCTTCTCCAAAAGTCTGTATAAAACCAAATGCTTTGATCACACTATCAAAGCGTTTATTCCAACTCCGAGAGGCTTGCACCAGTCCATAAATGGATCGCTGGAGCTTGCACACTTTGTTAGCTCCCTTTGGATCGACAAAACCTTCCGGTTGCATCATATACAACTCTTCTTCCAGAAATCCATTCAGGAATGCAGTTTTGACATCCATTTGCCAAATTTCATAATCATAAAATGCGACAATTGCTAACATGATTCAGACAGACTTAAGCATCGCTACGGGTGAGAAGGTCTCATCGTAGTCAACCCCTTGAACTTGCCGAAACCCTTTTGCGACAAGTCAGCTTTGTAGATAGTAATATTACCGTCGGCGTCAGTCTTCTTCTTGAAGATCCATTTATTCTCAATTGCTTGTTGATCATCGGGCAAGTCAACCAAAGTCTATACTTTGTTCTCATACATGGATCCCATCTCAGATTTCATGGCTTCAACATTATCGCTTCTTCATAGTTGGTAGGTTCATCATGATCTAGTAGCATGACTTCTAGAACAGGATTACCGTACCACTCTGGTGCGGATCTCACTCTGGTTGATCTACGAGGTTCAGTAGTATCTTGTTCTGAAGTTTCATGATCTTTATCATTAGCTTCCTCACTAATTGGTGTAGGTGTCTCGGAAACAGGTTTCTGTGATGTACTACTTTCCAATAAGGGAGCAGGTACAGTTACCTCGTCAAGTTCTACTTTCCTCCCACTCACTTCTTTCGAGAGAAACTCCTTCTCCAGAAAGTTTCCGAACTTAGCAACAAAAGTCTTGCGATCTGATCTGTGATAGAAGGTGTATCCAATAATCTCCTTTGGACATCCTATGAAGACACATTTCTCCGATTTGGGTTCGAGCTTATCAGGTTGAAGCTTTTTCACATAAGCATCGCAGCCCCAAACTTTCAGAAACGACAACTTTGGTTTCTTGCCAAACCATAGTTCATAAGGCGTGATCTCAACGGATTTTGATGGTGCCCTATTTAACGTGAATGCGGCCGTCTCCAAAGCATAACCCCAAAACGATAGCGGGAAATCAGTAAGAGACATCATAGATCGCACCATATCTAGTAAAGTACGATTACGACGTTCGGATACACCATTACGTTGTGGTGTTCCGGGTGGCGTGAGTTGCGAAACTATTCCGCATTGTTTCAAATGTACACCAAACTCGTAACTCAAATATTCTCCTCCACGATCAGATCATAGAAACTTTATTTTCTTGTTACGATGATTTTCAACTTCACTCTGAAATTCTTTGAACTTTTCAAACGTTTCAGACTTATGTTTCATTAAGTAGATATACCCATATCTGCTTAAGTCATCTGTGAAGGTGAGAAAATAATGATATCCGCCACGAGCCTCAATATTCATCGGACCACATACATCTGTATGTATGATTTCCAACAAATCTGTTGCTCTCTCCATAGTTCCGGAGAACGACGTTTTAGTCATCTTGCCCATGAGGCACGGTTCGCAAGTACCAAGTGATTCATAATCAAGTGGTTCCAAAAGTCCATCAGTATGGAGTTTCTTCATGCGCTTTACACCGATATGACCTAAACGGTAGTGCCACAAATAAGTTGCACTATCACTATCAACTCTGCATCTTTTGGCTTCAACATTATGAATATGTGTGTCACTACTATCGAGATTCAATAAGAATAGACCATTCTTCAAGGGTGCATGACCATAAAAGATATTACTCATATAAATAGAACAACCATTATTCTCTAATTTAAATGAATAACCGTCTCGCATCAAACAAGATCCAGATATCATGTTCATGCTTAACGCTGGCACCAAATAACAATTATTTAGGTCTAATATTAATCCCGAAGGTAGATGTAGAGGTAGCGCGCCGACTGCGATCACATCGACTTTGGAACCGTTTCCCACGCGCATCGTCACCTCGTCCTTAGCCAATCTTCGCTTAATCCGTAGTCCCTGTTTCGAGTTGCAAATATTAGCAACAGAACCAGTATCAAATACCCAGGTGCTACTGCGAGCATTAGTAAGGTACACATCAATAACATGTATATCACATATACCTTTGTTCACCTTGCCATCCTTCTTATCCGCCAAATACTTGGGGCAGTTCCGCTTCCAGCGACCAGTCTGCTTGTAGTAGAAGCACTCAGTTTCAGGCTTCGGTCCAGACTTGGGTTTCTTCTCTCGAGCAGCAACTTGCTTGCCATTCTTCTTGAAGTTCCCCTTCTTCTTGCCCTTTTTCTTGAAACTAGTGGTCTTGTTTACAATCAACACTTGATGCTCCTTCTTGATTTCTACCTCCGCAGCTTTCAGCATTGCGAAGAGCTCGGGAATAGTCTTATTCATCCCTTGCATATTATAGTTCATCACGAAGCTCTTGTAGCTTGGTGGAAGTGATTGGAGAATTCTGTCAATGACGCTATCATCCGGAAGATTAACTCCCAGTTGAATCAAGTGATTACAATACCCAGACATCTTGAGTATATGCTCACTGACAGAACTGTTTTCCTCCATCTTGCAGCTATAGAACTTATTGGAGACTTCATATCTCTCAATCCGGGCATTTGCTTGAAATATTAACTTCAACTCCTGGAACATCTCATATGCCCCATGACGTTCAAAACGCCGTTGAAGTCCCGGTTCTAAGCCGTAAAGCATGGCACATTGAACTATCGAGTAGTCATCAGCTTTGCTCTGCCAGATGTTCATAACATCTGGTGTTGCTCCAGCAGCAGGCCTGGCACCCAGCGGTGCTTCCAGGACGTAATTCTTCTGTGCAGCAATGAGGATAATCCTCAAGTTATGGACCCAGTCCGTGTAATTGCTACCATCATCTTTCAACTTTGCTTTCTCAAGGAACGCATTAAAATTCAACGGAACAACATCACGGGCCATTTATCTACAATCATACATAAACAAGCAAGATACTATCAGGTACTAAGTTCATGATAAATTTAGGTTCAATTAATCATATTACTTAAAGAACTCCCACTTAGATAGACATCCCTCTAATCCTCTAAGTGATTACGTGATCCAATTCAACTAAACCATGTCCGATCATCACGTGAGATGGAGTAGTATCATTGGTGAACATCACTATGTTGATCATATCTACTATATGATTCACGCTCGACCTTTCGGTCTCCGTGTTCCGAGGCCATATCTGTATATGCTTGGCTCGTCAAGTATAGCCTGAGTATTCCGCGTGTGCAACTGTTTTGCACCCGTTGTATTTGAACGTAGAGCCTATCACACCCGATCATCACGTGGTGTCTCAGCACGAAGAACTTTCACAACGGTGCATACTCAGGGAGAACACTTCTTGATAATTAGTGAGAGATCATCTTATAATGCTACCGTCAAT
This sequence comes from Triticum dicoccoides, assembly GCF_002162155.2. Taxonomy (NCBI): domain Eukaryota; kingdom Viridiplantae; phylum Streptophyta; class Magnoliopsida; order Poales; family Poaceae; genus Triticum; species Triticum dicoccoides. Next base: position 627,014,490 of record NC_041384.1, on the reverse strand, counting down.
CAAAGCAAGATAAGATGCAAAAAAAGATAAACATCACATGCAATCAATATAAGTGATATGATATGGCCATCATCATCTTGTGCTTGTGATCTCCATCTCCGAAGCACTGTCATGATCACCATCGTCACCGGCGCGACACCTTGATCTCCATCGTAGCATCGTTGTCGTCTCGCCAATCTTATGCTTCCACGACTATCGCTACCGCTTAGTGATAAAGTAAAGCATTACAATGCGATTGCATTGCATACAATAAAGCGACAACCATATGGCTCCTGCCAGTTGCCGATAACTCGGTTACAAAACATGATCATCTCATACAATAAAATTTAGCATCATGTCTTGACCATATCACATCACAACATGCCCTGCAAAAACAAGTAAGAAGTCCTCTACTTTGTTGTTGCATGTTTTACGTGGCTGCTACGGGCTTAAGCAAGAACCAATCTTACCTACGCATCAAAACCACAACGATAGTTTGTCAAGTTGGTGATGTTTTAACCTTCACAAGGACCGGGCGTAGCCACACTCGGTTCAACTAAAGTTGGAGAAACTGTCACCCGCAAGCCACCTATGTGCAAAGCACGTCGGGAGAACCGGTCTCGCGTAAGCGTACGCGTAATGTCGGTCCGGGCCGCTTCATCCAACAATACCGCCGAACCAAAGTATGACATGCTGGTAAGCAGTATGACTTATATCGCCCACAACTCACTTGTGTTCTACTCGTGCATATAACATCAACATATAAAACCTAGGCTCGGATGCCACTGTTGGGGAACGTAGTAATTTCAAAAAAATTCCTACGCACACGCAAGATCATGGTGATGCATAGCAACGAAAGGGGGAGAGTGTGATCTACGTACCCTTGTAGATCGACAATGGAAGCGTTAACTTGGTTGATGTAGTCGTACGTCTCCACGGCCCGACCGATCAAGCACCGAAACTACGGCACCTCCGAGTTCTAGCACACGTTCAGCTCGATGACGATCCCCGGACTCCGATCCAGCAAAGTGTCGGGGAAGAGTTCCGTCAGCACGACGGCGTGGTGACGATCTTGATGTTCTACCGTCGTAGGGCTTCGCCTAAGCACCGCTACAATATTATCGAGGACTATGGTGGAAGGGGGCACCGCACACGGCTAAGGATATGATCACGTGGATCAACTTGTGTCCTTAGGGGTGCCCCTTGCCTCCGTATATAAAGGTTCAAAGGGGGGAGCGGCCGGCCTAGAGGAGGCGCGCCAGGAGGAGTCCTACTCCCTCCGGGAGTAGGACTCCCCCCTTTCCTAGTTGGAATAGGATTCGCGGAGGGGGGGAAAGAGGAGAGAGAGGAGGAAGGGGGGCCGGCCCCCTCTCCTTGTCCTATTCGGACCAAGGGGGGAGGGGCGCGCGGCCCATCTCTGGCCACCTCTCCTCTCTTCCACTAAGGCCCACTAAGGCCCATATACCTCCCGGGGGGTTCCGGTAACCTCCCGGTAATCCGATAAAATCCCGATTTCACCCGGAACACTTCCGATATCCAAACATAGGCTTCCAATATATCATTCTTTATGTCTCGACCATTTCGAGACTCCTCGTCATGTCCGTGATCACATCCGGGACTCCGAAGAACCTTCGGTACATCAAAACGCATAAACTCATAATATAACTGTCATCGAAACCTTAAGCGTGCGGACCCTACGGGTTCAAGAAGAATGTAGACATGACCGAGACACGTCTCCGGTCAATAACCAATAGCGGGACCTGGATGCCCATATTGGTTCCTACATATTCTACAAAGATCTTTTATCGGTCAGACCGCATAACAACATACGTTGTTCCCTTTGTCATCGGTATGTTACTTGCCCGAGATTCGATCGTCGGTATCCTATACCTAGTTCAATCTCGTTACCGGCAAGTCTCTTTACTCATTCTGTAATACATCATCCCGCAACTAACTCATTAGTTGCAATGCTTGCAAGGCTAAAGTGATGTGCATTACCGAGAGGGCCCAGAGATGCCTCTCCGACAATCGGAGTGACAAATCCTAATCTCGAAATACGCCAACCCAACATGTACCTTTGGAGACACCTGTAGAGCTCCTTTATAATCACCCAGTTACGTTGTGACGTTTGGTAGCACACAAAGTGTTCCTCTGGCAAACGGGAGTTGCATAATCTCATAGTCATAGGAACATGTATAAGTCATGAAGAAAGCAATAGCAACATACTAAACGATCGGGTGCTAAGCTAATGGAATGGGTCATGTCAATCAGATCATTCAACTAATGATGTGATCCCGTTAATCAAATAACAACTCTTTGTCCATGGTTAGGAAACATAACCATCTTTGATTAACGAGCTAGTCAAGTAGAGGCATACTAGTGACACTTTGTTTGTCTATGTATTCACACATGTATTATGTTTCCGGTTAATACAATTCTAGCATGAATAATAAACTTTTATCATGATATAAGGAAATAAATAATAACTTTATTATTGCCTCTAGGGCATATTTCCTTCAGATGCGAGGGCAAGGAAAATATCGGGGAGTTCCCGGTTACGGCGGGTGGTCGGGGGTCGAGCGATGCGCGTTTCTCTCATACGTACGCGCGTGTGTGCGAGGCATTGCACTCTAACTGAACCCGAGCTAGGCGTTGGGCTCTAACTGAACCCGAGCGATTGCACTACATGCTATGCGTTACTAAACCCGAGCAATCAATCGTCCCTTGCTGTTAACTGAACCCAAGTGATTCCTTCGCTATTGCTGCTAAATGAAGCCGATTGATGTTGTCTCTGGATGAACAGTGAGCATTATTGAAGGGGGGGGTGGATGAACCGTTCCCGATGGGGGGTTGGATAAATAGGACCCCGTGGTAGTAGAGGTTGTTGTCGCTGGATGAACAGTACCCCGATCGATCGAGCCGGTGGATGAACATGACCCCGTGTAGGGCTGGATGAACAGGACCCCGTGGAGGGCTGGATGAACATGACCCTGTGGAGGGCTGGTTGAACAGTAGCCGGTGGAGGGCTGGATGAACAGTAGCCCGTGGAGGGGTGGTTGAACAGGACCCTGTGGAGAGGGCTGGTTGAATAGTAGCCGGTGGAGGAGCACGCGGTGGAGGCTGGATGAATAGGAGCCCGTGGATGAACAGTCGCACGTGGAGGCTGGAGGAGGTCGACGGTGGATGAATAGTAGCCCGTGGAGGCAGTCGACGGTGGAGATGAACAGTATCCCATGGAGTCCCGTTTTGCGGTACGCCACACCCCTCCCGATGAATAGGACCCCCGTTTTGACCGTAGCACTCCAACACAAGTCTGTTTCCTCCGTTTTGCGGTACGTCACACCCCTCCCGATCAACAGGACCCCGTTTCGATCGTAGGAGGTCCGTTTCCTTCGTTTTTGCGGTACGCCAGACCCCTCCCGATGAATGGGATACCATTTCAACTGTGGCTGGTCGAACAAAAGGCCGTTTCCTCCGTTCTGCGGTACGCCAGGCCTCGTTTCCATCGACTGTTCCATCCAAGCCGGTTGTCTCCCAATGAACAGCATGCGTTCCGTTGCCTCCCGATGAACACGACGTATTCTGTCGCATCCCCTTGAACACGACGACGGCGCAGCTTTTCCGTTTCGACCCAGCCATGTACATGAGCCTTGGCCGTACGTATACGCGAGTAGGCGTTCGAGACCCCGCCCATATGTACGTACGTGGTCGTATTTTATTTATTGCTACCCTGGTCGATGTACGTACATGTACATGCTACGTGTGCGCCTCTACTATGACACGTGCGCGCCTCTACTATGATGCGTGCGCGCCTCTACATCGACCAGTATGTATGTACATGTTCGCGACCAGAATGACAATGCTACGTACGCATCAACCAAGTGGGTCCCGTCTGTCAGGCACTTCCTTGCATGCAAAGATGTAGCTGGTGCGTCCCAGCAGTCAGGGGCGAATCATTTTTTTGCCCGTAATATGGAGGCACTTCCTTGCGTGCGAAGATGTAGCTGCTGGGTCCCGACAGTCAGGGGGAAACGCTTTTTTCATGAAATACGATGGCCCGTCCGGTGGGTCTGTGCTTAGGTGGAGGAATCAATATTTTCTTCTTAATAAGGAGGCACTTCCTTGTTGCGCCTGTGGACCCAGCTGTCAGCCTCTCCATGTATAGTACTCTTCTGATGGAAGTTGGTTGTTGACCAGATTGACCACGCTGTGCCGAGAGCACCAAGGTGGTGGACGACGGCGAGGCCTAGGAAGAGGACGACGCGGAGCCGGGGAAGGCACGGTAGTGCATGCCCACGCAGAGAGGAGTACGGGGGTTCACTGGTTCGGGTGCGGTGTGAGGCTGCCGTCGCCTTAGGGCCTGGCCAGCGGTGGGAGTAGTAGGGGGCATAACCGGCGCTGCTTTGGGTGGCTAGAGCAAGAAGACCAGAGGTTGAAGAAGCACCACGGCCGTTGGATGGACATCGTACGGTCATTGGATCTAGAATCATTCATATTGACTTAGTTGACAATGCCCCCCATCCCTGTCAACTTAGTAGGCCCACATGTCAGCCTCCCATTATGCTGGGTCCCAGCTAGCAGGAGGAGTATTCATTTTTTTTGTGCATAATAAGGAGGCACTTCCTTGTGTGCGAAGATATAGCTGGTGGGTCTGACCTGTCAGCGGGGGGAACATTTCTTTCGTGAAATACAGAGGCCCTTCCGGTGGGTCCCAGATGTCAGGTGGAGGAATCATTATTTTGCGCGTAATAAGGAGGTATTTCCTTGTGTGTGGTCATGGACCCAGCTCTCAGCCTCTCCACGTACAATCCATGTCCGATGGATGTCATTCGTTGACCATATTGACCACGGCACGCCGAGAGCACCATGGCGGTGGACGACGGCGAGGCCTAGGAAGGAAACGACACGGAGCCGGGGAAGACTCGGCAGTGGTTGCCCACCACTACAAGAAATATGTCAACTTGTGACCTTCTGTCAGTGACCCTGAAAGAATTGGTCGTAAATCTACGACAATTTGAGACCAATTGGTCAAAAGCTGTTTGAAGGGCTCTAAACCCTAAACCACAACGATGATTTTGGTCAGAAAGGTCGCAATTTTCTTACACGAAATGGTCGTAAGCAGACAATATTGTTCACTCCCCCTATTTTTACCCAATTGCAACCAATTTAAAAGGTCATATTTTCTAATTTGTATTGCCTGAAAATAGTTGGACGTCCACGTCAACAGTTTCGCCTATGTGTTATGTTCATGTGTCGGTCACCTCAGCAATTTCACCTACGTGTCATGTACACGTGTCAATTTTTGCTTACGTGTCTATATTGCATTAGGTTTATACTTCAATCCATTAATCCAATGACATGTGGGACCCAACAACCATCAACATGACATATGGGCACCACCAAATTGACATGTAGGACCCACACAGACCTGACAAGCAAGCCCCACCACTGATCCAATGACATGTGGGACCCAACAACCACCAACATGACATATGGGCACCACCAAATTGACATGAAGGACCCACACGTGTCAATTTTTGCTTACGTGTCTATATTGCATTAGGTTTATACTTCAATCCATT
>NC_041384.1:627003221-627008488 GCF_002162155.2 Triticum dicoccoides | reverse complement strand
CAAATTGACATGAAGGACCCACACTAACCTGACAAGCAGGCCCCACCATCAACTGACAAGTAGGCCCCACCACTGACCTGACGAGCGGGACCCATAATGCAAGGCATGAACCAGAAAACTACATAATAAAAGAAATGTGGGACCCAACAACCATCAACATGACTTATGGGCACCACCAAATTGACATGCAGGACCCACACAGACCTGACAAGCAGGCCCCACCACTGATCCAATGACATGTGGGACCCAACAACCACCAACATGACATATGGGCACCACCAAATTGACATGAAGAGAAAACTACATAATAAAAGAAATGTGAGGTTGTGGGAATCGAACCCACGCCCTCCTAAACGTGCTATCGGATCCAAACCACTGCACCACCGCATTTTAGGTGACACAGGGTAAGAGGAAACTCTTTAGTAGTCTCAACGTTCGCGCTGGGCCAAAGCCCATTTCCGAAAATGGGATCTCCTATACCGCGCGCTCTATTTCCTACTCTCCTCTCCTTTGGGAAGCCCATATACGGCGCCCTGTTTTCTTAATTTATAATTGAAAAAAGATTGTGTATTCAAAAAATGTTATATAAATTTAAAAAATGTTTTTGAATTAAAAATCATTCACAACTTTTTAGAAAATTTTCAGACAATTGAAAAATATTGGTAAATTACAAAACAATATCAATTAATAAAATTCTTAGGGATTCAAAAAAAGTTCATGCATTGCAAAAAAATTCATCAAACCCCAAAAATGTTCATGAATTTCAAAAAGGTTTCCCAATTTTTTGATTTTTGTTTTAAATTTTTCATGCCTGTTTCGAAATGCGATCAAAACGGCGGGCATTACCGTTCCTAGCTAGTGGTTCAATTTTGAATTTTTTTTATATTTCTCTGATTAAATATATATTTATGTACCTAGAAACGACTTTTGGAAAAATAAAAAGCAAACTATGAGGCAACTGCAGTTCAAATTTGACCCATTTCTGAGAGCACTTTTTTTAAAAAAAACTGTCGTATTGTAAGTTTGGGATTGGTCAATTATGCATTAAATATGGCCTAGTATTTTAGGAAATTAATTTGGTCCAATTTTACAATAAATATATTGTAGGTCCTTCACAAAAAAAACTCATTTCGGGCACTCGAAAAATGAAAAATGAATTTTCCGTGCAAATAAATGAAAACTCCCTTAGGCAACATTGTTTAGAATCCCAAGATGCACCCTTGTGCACAATATGAGATCATTTGAACAAACTATGCCATGAATGTGGCCATAAGATGGATCATTTGGCTTGACAGCCATTAATCTTCACGCATGATATCTCATTTCTGAGAACACTTTTTAAAAATAATTGTCGTATTACAAGTTTATTATTTTTACTGGAAACTTGGTCACATATAATGAAAGAATGCGAAGGTTCTCCAATTTTTTGAATTTGTTTTTGAATTTTTATGCCCGTTTCAAAATGCGATCAAAACGACGGGCTTGACAGTTACTAGCTAGTGGTTGAATCTTGAAAAACTTTTGATGTTTCTCTAATTAAATAGATACTTATGTACCCAGAAATGATTTTTGGAAAAAAATAAAGAGCAAACTATGAGGTAGCCACAGTTCAAATTTAACCCGCTTCCTACTGAATCAGCGGGAATTTTTCTTTTTCATGAGAGGTGAATCAAAACTTTCGACACCCAACCATTTGGTCAATTGTGCATTAAATATGCCCTAGTATTTTAGAAAATTAATTTGGTCCAATTTTGCAACAAATATATGGTAGGTCCTTCACAAAAAAACCTTTTTCCGGGCACTCGATAAATGGAAAATGAATTTTCCGTGCAAAGAAAATGAAAACTCCCTTAGGCAACATTGTTTGTAATCCCAAGACGCACCATTGTGCACAATATGAGATCATTTGAATAAACTATGCCATGAATGTGGCCACAAGATTGAGCATTTGCGTTGAAAGCCATTCATCTTCACGTATGATAGGTCGTTTCTGAGAATACTTTTTTAAATAATCGCCGTATTACAAGTTTATAATTTTTTTCTGGTAACCTGGTCACACATAATGACAGAATGCGAAGGTTTTCAAATCTTTTGAATTTTTATGACCATTTCAAAATGCGGTCAAAACTATGAGGCAGCTACAGTTCAAATTTGACCCGCTTCCTCCTGAATTAGTGGGAATTTGTCTTTTTCACGAGAGGTGGATCAAAACTTTTGACACCAAACCATTTGGTCAATTGTGCATTAAATATGGTCTAGTATTTTAGAAAATTGATTTGGTCCCATTTTGCAACAAATATATGGTAGGTCCTTCATAAAAAACCCTCTTTCCGGGCACTCGAAAAATGGAAAATGAATCTTTCGTGCAAAGAAAATGAAAACTCCCTTAGGCAACATTGTTTGGAATCCCAAGATGCACCCTTGTGCATAATATGAGATCATTTGAACAATGTATGCCATGAATGTGGCCATAAGATGGATCATTTGGCTTGAAAGCCATGAATCTTCACGCATGATAACTCGTTTCTGAGAACATTTTTTAAAAATAATTAACGTATTACAAGTTTATAATTTTTATTGGAAACTTGGTCACATACAATGAAAGAATGCGAAGGTTTTCCAATTTTTGATTTTTTTAATTTTTATGCCCGTTTCAAAATGCGGTCAAAACGGCGGGCATGACCGTTCCTAACTAGTGGTTGAATCTTGGATTTTTTTGGTGTTTCTCTGATTAAATAGATACTTTTGTACCTAGAAATTTTTGTTGGAAAAAATAAAGAGCAAACTATGAGGCAGCTACAGTTCAAATTTGACCCGCTTCCTACTAAATCGGCGGGAATTTGTCTTTTTCATAAGAGGTGGATCAAAACTTTTGACACCCAACCATTTGGTCAATTGTGCATTAAATATGGTCTAGTATTTTTGAAAATTGATTTGGTCCAATTTTGCAACAAATATATGGTAGGTCCTTCACAAAAAAACCTCTTTCCGAGCACTCGAAAAATGGAAAATGAATTTTCCGTGCTAAGAAAATGAAAACTCCCTTAGGCAACATTGTTTGGAATTCCAAGATGCACCATTATGCACAATATGAGATCATTTGAACAAACTATGCCATGAATGTGGCCACGAGATTGAGCATTTGGGTTGAAAGCCATTCATTTTCACACCTGATAGGTCGTTTCTGATAACACTTTTTTAAGTAATCACCGTATTACAAGTTTATAATTTTTGCTGGTAACCTGGTCACATATAGTGACAGAATGTGAAGGTTTTCCAATTTTTTAATTTTTTTTTAATTTTTTATGCCCGTTTCAAAATGCGGTCAAAACGGTGGGCATGACCGTTCCTAGCTAGTTGTTGAATCTTGAATTTTTTTGGTGTTTCTCTGATTAAATAGATACTTTTGTATTTAGAAATGTTTGTTGGAAAAAATAAAGAGCAAACTATGAGGCAGCTACAGTTCAAATTTGACCCGCTTCCTACTGAATCGGCGGGAATTTGTCTTTTTCACGAGAGGTGGATCAAAACTTTTGACAGCCAACCATTTGGTCAATTGTGCATTAAATATGGCCTAGTATTTTAGAAAATTGATTTGGTCCAATTTTGCAACAAATATATGGTAGGTCCTTCACAAAAAAACCTCTTTCCGGGCACTCAAAAAATGGAAAATAAATTTTCCGTGCAAAGAAAATGAAAACTCCCTTAGGCAACATTGTTTGGAATCCCAAGATGCACCATTGTGCACAATATGAGATCATTTGAACAAACTATGCCATGATTGTGGCCACAAGATTGAGCATTTGGGTTGAAAGCCATTCATCTTCACACTTGATAGGTCGTTTCTGAGAACACTTTTTTAAGTAATCACTGTATTACAAGTTTATAATTTTTGCTGGTAACCTGGTCACAAATAATGACAGAATGCGAAGGTTTTCCATTTTTTTGAATTTTTTATGCCCATTTTAAAATGCGGTCAAAACGACGGGCATGACCGTTCCTAGCTAGTGGTTGAATCTTGAATTTTTTTTGGTGTTTCTCTGATTAAATAGATATTTTTGTACCTAAAAATGTTTTCTGAAAAAAATAAAGAGCAAACTATGAGGCAGCTACAGTTCAAATTTGACCCGCTTCCTACTGGATCGGCGGGAATTTGTCTTTTTCACGAGAGCTGGATCAAAACTTTTGACACTCAACCATTTGGTCAATTGTGCATTAAATATGGCCTAGTATTTTAGAAAATTCATTTGGTCCAATTTTGCAACAAATATATGGTAGGTCTTCACACAAAACCTCTTTTTAGGCACTCGAAAAACGGAAAATGATTTTTCCGTGTAAAGAAAATGAAAAGTTTCTTAGGCAATATTGTTTGAAATTTCAAAATGCACCCTTGTGCACAATATGGGATTATTTGAATAAAATATGCCGTGAATGTGGTGTGGGGCAGTGATGCGTGGCGCCGCTGGCAGCCGGGTAGTGGCCACCAGTCATGCGTGGCGCCGCAAGATCGTCGTGGTTTGCAGCAGAAGGTGATGCTGCAATAGTCAACAATGATGCAACAGAGCATCACCGGGGACCGCCGGTGCTGTGATCCAACATCGTCGGGACCGACGGAGTTGCAATGAAGCAGTGTCGGGCCGCTAATGTTTTGATTTTCTAGCTTAATTGTATACTGTTGTGATCTTGACATTTTAATTAATTGTAAATAAGTTGTGAACTAATATTTTTGAAAAAAGTTGTGGTCCTTTTTACAAGACAGATTTGTAGTTTTTCTTAAAAAACTTAGAAAATTTGGGTCCAAATTTTAAAGATTCCGGCACAAAACAATCGACCAATGAAAAGCAAGAAACCACAATCACGCGGATCACCCCGTCCGAAGCGACCTGAGCCATCCATCACACACCCATCAACGGTGGAGCGTCTCCCGAGAAACCCGAACCCTAACCCACCTACCCACCCATTCCCCAGATCCGATCGAGGCACCCCGCCGCCCCCGCCTTCCTCTCCCTCGTCTCATCTTTCTCCCAGATCCGATCGAAGCACCGCCGCCACCCTCACCCAGCACCGCCGACCTCTCCACCATCTCCTCCCCGTCCCCCATCGTGCCGCCATCCACCTCGTCGCCTCCCATCTCCTCCCTCCCCCTCCCTCCCCCACCTTCCCCTTTCGCCCCTCCTTCCCGGACCCCGACGGCGCCCGCATCCCCGAAGCGACCGCATTCCTCCCCGAAGCGACCGGCTCCTCCGCCGATGACGTCCCGCTAGCAT
>NC_041384.1:626973313-627003058 GCF_002162155.2 Triticum dicoccoides | reverse complement strand
AGGCGATCATTCAAGACCGGCATCGGCAAGTCCAACCTGCTCTCCCGCTTCACCCGCAACGAGTTCAGCCTCGAGTCCAAGTCCACCATCAGGGGGGTCGAGTTCGCCACCCGCTCCCTCTAGGTCGACGACAAGGTCGTCAAGGCCCAGATTTGGGACATCGCCGGTCTTCCTATCCCCGTCTGTTCGGCAGCAGGTAGATTCCCCTTCCCCTTGAAGCGTATGTGTGTGTGTGTGTGTCTGCTGTGGGGCTTTTGTTTGTTGGATCTCGCTGCCGAATTATGCTGCGTGCTGGCGCGGCTGCGCGCTGAAGTGTAGGTGTAGGTTCAGTCGGTCCTGCTAATGGATCATAGCATCGGCTGGTTACGAATCAGTTGGCTGTACGACTTGGGGACTTGCATAGCTAGAATCGCATGATCTGATTGGTGCTGTTTTTGGTCCTGGAAATGCCCCCCTTATAGATTTAGCTTAGTACACTATGATCATGTAGTCTGTGTAGGCTTATTACTCTGTGTGGTTTTATCTTGCCACTTCAGTGAAGATCAGGGATTCACTGGCAACGGAGTTAGTTCTGATATTTCAATTGTAACAGTTGTTACATTTCTCATGTTTGATTCCTGTTCTGGAAGTCCAGGTAACTTAGAAAGTACGTCCTATCATGATCGATTCCTTCTCAGTTAGTCTCCGGGGGAAACAATATGCTATTTTTTCCACATCTGGGAATTCTATTAGTTTTGCTTTTGCCAATGGCGCAAACCGCACAAAACCATAACATAGCATTTGAAAAAGCGATGTACTCTTAACCGTATGCCTGTACAGACTGCTGGTCATGTACTCTGTTTCACAATTTTGATTTCTGCTCCGGTTACACGCAGTCAGTCTTCCAAGGTCTGTTGTGCGTCCTGCTAGTGTTCACAGCGTTCCAAGTTCATGGGGGTCTTGTTTATTTGTTCATGTGATGATTCTTATACACATTTCATAGTTTCTTCTACATATGCGCTACATTTTGGGTAAATCCTATGCAGATTATGAAGTAACTTTGGTGCCTCGGTAACCATCTTCTTCGTTCTTTTGCAGTTGTGGAGACCATGGATGGGAACTATCGCAGAAGCACCATTTTGCCTTTTTCTATTAGATGCCTTTGGATTGTTTGGCATCAGACCTTGTTCAAGGAGATTTGCTTTTGGTAGATGCAGAGTATAGATTAAGTATTCAATAAATTCACCACATGAGTATACTACTTAATAGCCAATTTTCGTGGTCAAATTCAGCCCTGGATGCAAATGGACATCATGATTCTGTTATGCGCCGAGGTCTGTGGTCAAATTCTCGATTGGTGTGGAACACCATGGACAGGGCAAAATCAGGTCCAATTTTTTTCTTGAATAGCCTACTGTCTTCACTGGACAATTTTTCTTTTCTTCTTTGACCCAGTTGATTGTATGGCACTGAAATATAAATATTTGTTTGCTCGTCCTCCCCTTTGGAAATTCATACCATGCCTGGAAATGTTTGATTGACCATCTTCTTCTTATTGATCCATAAAAACTTGACATTTTTGTTGTAAAAACATACCTGTATATATGTTGATAGTCTAGTAAGAACTTGTTGTGTCTGGGTTTGTGGATCTTACAAAATATATCATCTATGATTTTATCCTTGAACTATTGCTATGGCGATAAATGCCCATGCGTACCTTTGTTGTCACTTTTTAGGGTGTGCGTAGTTTGTTAATTCAGGGAACTACATGATATCTTTACTCGTACAAAATGCCCAGTTGTTCTTGTAAATATAGGCGTGCCTACCATCGCCCCATCGGCACCATCACCAAACAGAAAAGGGCTCTAGCCTCTTCTTATGACAAGAAAAATAGGCATTGTTACCTGTTTGCATCTCAGATTGCATAATATTGGAGGAACATGCTTAATTGGCCTGTGCATTTGGCAGATATAGTAGTGTTTGTTCCGCTACTAGCATCCTGTACTTTTTAGTTGGTATTTGGTATTATATATTTTTCTTCTAGCCTAGAATTATTCATTTTAGATCTTGTTACATGATGTGTCATGTATATGACTAGTACTACTATTTCTGCATGCTTATATGTTTGTGCATTGACTAGCTTAACTAGCACAGTAGTGTTCTGTTGAAATTTGAGGCATATCTTTGTTCATAAGTGTCTTTGTTCCCATGCAGTGTGCTTTGAAATGTAGGGCGAATCTTGTGGAGGAGTAGGGCAAATCAGACATTGTCTCGCTTGTGCCGCTGTGGTAAAAACAGAGCACCACTCTTACTTGATGTGCATGTGTTAATACTGCAAAATGATTGAGATCTGTTTGACTTTTCTCTTCTTTGTGTAGATAACATGCTGAATGTTGGTCATGCGACTGTGTATGAATCTTCTGTACATGTATATTATCAGGCATTGTTTAATGCTGCTGAGGGTTTAACAGAGGTGATGTTTGTACTACTGTTGAAACAAATAGCCGAGGAAGTCACAATGTTCTTCTGTTAAGCCATTGTCTCATGTACTTACAAATTTCTGGTTGACGTGTAGTGTTTCAACCAACTGCAGAAAAATCAGTTTGATGTATGGATGCTTCATGCGGTGGTAGCTAATGATCTCTGTACTGGTGATAGTTTTGTGGTAAGTGTACTGCGGTAAAATGCAGATGTTGATTATTTCCTCGACCATGGTTGTGATGTGCTTGGTTTTAGTGGTCCTGATGTATGAGCCTACTTTTCCCGTTTCTTGCTGTTTTAGGATATCATGTCCGATTTCAATGTTGGGTCGATCGAGTTGTTGATTTTCTCACCCTGGTCATACCATAATATGTTACTGTTTAGTCATGTATGCATCTCCATCTTGCAAGCCTGCCATACATGATAGGATTAGTACTTATTAATTACTTATATGTGCTTGTAGAGAAGGATACAATTATTATTTAACCAGTCCAGATTTTGTACATTTGATGTGCTTAGAAGGGACATAGATCTCTACTCTTCTATATAATGTCATCCATGTTCTACCCATGTATTTTATTGGCAATCATTCAACTTTCACTCTATCTCACTACTAATTTATGTAGATCAGGATCTAATGTCGTCGAGGTGGCTGCTGCTCTTACCGAAGATCAGAAGAAGCCTGGATATGTGCACCAAGTTTTAGTTGATGTTGCCACCAAGTTTTGGTGCATGTGTATTTGTTTTTTGATTGTATGTACACTTGTTGGATCGTGCGCTATTGTACATGTGGTATTGTGAGTTTCATTGATCGATTTTTGGATTTGATCATTTAATTGAAAGAATGTTTTGATTGTTTGCTGTTGAAATGTGTAAATTTGAAATCTGTGAATGAAAAGGTTTGGATGTTCTAATGGATCAAATAATATTTGGGCTCTAAAAATGCTATGGCCCAAACAGTAGTGTACTCGAATGTTGTGCATTTATGAATAAACGGTACAAAAAGGCTTAATGAAATGGACTGTGAAATGGCTAAGGCCTAGAAATAAAAAGGCCAAATTGTTGGGCCCGACCCATGTTGTTGACTCAAATTGAAAGAAAAAACAACAACAAATGGGCTGAATTAATGGGTTCGGCCCATGTAAAAGAATCAATCGGACCGGGCTGAATCTTGTCAGTGACCTTTTCAATTGGTTGCTATTTTGCCACGTCAGATTGCCACGTCGGATCCGACGTGGTCTGAGCAGACAACCAGTGACCAAAACAAAAGGTCACGGGTTCAACGACCTTCTGTTTTGGTCATAAACGTCTATGACCTTCTCACAGAGAAGGTCGTTAATTTCAGTTTACGACTGCCAGCTTTTGACCTTCTGTTTTTGGTCACAAAAAGGTCGCAAATAAAAAACAATGACCTTTCAGTGACCAATAGTCAAGGTCACAAGTTGATATATTTCTTGTAGTGCACGCGGTGGGGAGTATGAGGGTTTATTGGTCCGGCTGCCGTCGCCGGAAAATAACAGGAGGTGTGGGTGAGTAGAGGAATGGCCTGGCCAGCAATGGAGTAGGGTGGGGCGGTGCGGCCTGTGCGGCAGCACAGCCGGTCCTGGGAGGCGGGAGCAGGCAGTCCCACCGGCGCTGGTTTGGGCGGCTGGAGCAAGATGATCAGATATTGAAGAAGCAGCACGGCCGTTGGATTAACATCCAACGATCACTACTGCAATCATTTGTGGACTAAGTTGACAAAGCCTTTCATACACGTCAACCTAGTAGACCCACTAGTCAGCCTCCAAATCTGACCCAAACAACATACAACCCCAAATTTCTAGCGAGATTCAAATTAATTTAAAAATTAAACATACCTTAATTTAAATCCAATGAAATTTTACCCGCACAAAAACAATGAAATTTAAAATATCAAAATCCGAAAGAAAAAAGTATTTTGGAACTAATTGCATGTTTGCTATATTTTTCATTTTACAGTCCATTTAATATTATTTATAGCCCATTTCTTATTACTTATAGCCCATTTTCTGGGCAAAATGCATCCCTCCTCGTCTTGATAGACTTCCGGCCCAGTAGGGCGTAGAAAAACAAGTAGGCCTACGTTGGTTATTCTACAAAAAACAAAATAGCTGGGCTAGCCATTTTCAGAAAGGAAAAAAACAAAGTGGGCTGGTCATGTGCTAGACGGGCCACAGCTCCCAAACAACCCAGTTGATACCCTTCTCTGTCCCGAAAAAACAAAATTACTGCACGCTACTGGGTCCCTACTGTCATCCTCACAATGTACAGTCATCTCCTTATTCCTCTCGGTTGTTGAACATGTTGACAACACCGGAGGGCGGCGCCGCGGCGAGCGAATCAAGGCGGAGGACGATGGTGAGGCCTCGGACGGGAATGAACAAGAGCCGGGGAAGATGTGCAGAGTTTTAGGGTGCAATGTGGCCACGATGCGTGCGCGACAGCACAACCAGCCGTCGGAGGCGGAAGTAGGCGGTCCCACCGGCGCTGGTTTGGCTTTAACGACTGGAGGAAGAAGAGAGTGAGGAAACACGACTGACATTGAATGTCAATCCAACGGTCAAGGTTGGCACAATTGTTTTTTGACTAAGCTGACACCAAGTAGCATACTTTTTTATATATAGGAAGAAAAGAAAAACTGGGCTCATTCGCCTGATAACTGATGACCCACAAGTATAGGGGATCTATCGTAGTCCTTTCGATAAGTAAGAGTGTCAAACCCAACGATGAGTAGAAGGAAATGATAAGCGGTTTCCAGCAAGGTATTCTCTGCAAGTATTGAAATAAGTGGTAACAGATAGTTTTGTGATAGGATAATTTGTAACGAGCAACAAGTAACAAAAGTAAATAAAGTGCAGCAAGGTGGCCCAATCCTTTTTATAGCAAAGGACAAGCCTGGACAAACTCTTATATAGAGGAAAGCGCTCCCGAGGACACATGGGAATATCGTCAAGCTAATTTTCATCACGCTCATATGATTCACGTTTGGTACTTTGATAATTTGGTATGTGGGTGGACCGGTGCTTGGGTACTGTCCTTACTTGGACAAGCATCCCACTTATGATAAACCTCTATTGCAAGCATCCGCGACTACAACAAAAGTATTAAGGTAAACCTAACCATAGCATGAAACATATGGATCCAAATCAGCCCCTTACGAAGCAACGCATAAACTAGGGTTTAAGCTTCTGTCACTCTAGCAACCCATCATCTACTTATTACTAACCAATGCCTTCCTCTAGGCCCAAATAATGGTGAAGTGTTATGTAGTCGACGTTCACATAACACCACTAGAGGCTAGACAACATACATCTCATCAAAATATCGAACGAATACCAAATTCACATGACTACTAATAGCAAGTCTTCTCCCATGTCCTCAGGAACAAACATAACTACTCACGAAGCATATTCATGTTCATAATCAGAGGGTATTAATATGCATATACGATCTGAACATATGATCTTCCACCAAATAAACCAACTAGCATCAACTACAAGGAGTAATTAACACTACTAGCAACCTACTAGTACCAATCCCGCACTTGGAGACAAGAATTGGATACAAGAGATGAACTAGGGTTTTGAGAGGAGATGGTGATGATGAAGATGTTGATGGAGATTGCCCTCTCCCGATGAGAGGAGCATTGGTGATGACGATGGCGATGATTTCCCCCTCCCGGAGGGAAGTTTCCCCGGCAGAACAGCTCTGCCGGAGCCCTAGATTGGATCCGCCAAGGTTCCGCCTCGTGGTGGCGGAGTTTCGTCCGAGGAGATGGCTTATGATTTTTTCCTCATCGAAAGACACCATATAGCAGAAGATGGCCATCGGAGGGCCACCAGGGGGCCCATGAGGTAGGGGGCGCGCCCACGGGGGTAGGGCGTGCCCCCACCCTCGTGGGCAGGGTGTGGCCCCCTTGGTGAACTTCTTCCACTGAGTATTTTTTATATATTCTGAAAACATCTTCCATGAAGTTTCAGGACTTTTTAAGCTGTGCAAAATAGGTCTCTAATATTTGCTCCTTTTCCAGCCCAGAATCCCAGCTGCCAGTATTCTCCCTCTTTATGTAAACCTTGTAAAATAAGAGAGAATAGGCATAACTATTGTGACATAATGTGTAATAACAACCCATAATGCAATAAATATCGATATAAAAGCATGATGCAAAATGGACGTATCAAATCCCCCAAGCTTAGACCTTGCTTGTCCTCAAGCGAAAGCCGATAACGATAAATATGTCCACATGTTTAGAGGTAGAGGTGTCGATAAAATAAAATACGGACATGAGGGCATCATGATCATTCTTAGAACAACAACATATATGGATAATGTCATATGATTTC
This sequence comes from Triticum dicoccoides, assembly GCF_002162155.2. NCBI lineage: Eukaryota > Viridiplantae > Streptophyta > Magnoliopsida > Poales > Poaceae > Triticum > Triticum dicoccoides. Next base: position 626,996,234 of record NC_041384.1, on the reverse strand, counting down.
TTATGCTAGAGTAATAATTCAATCACAATTTCAAGTATGAATCATAAACTTCATTGACAACTAACAAATTATAATCTTGGTCATTGGAGCAATTGCAATTTATCATAACATAGGAAAGAGTCAATATAAGAGCTTTTCAGCAAGTCCACATACTCAACTATCAAATAGTTTTTCACAATTGCTGACACTCACGCAATACTTATGGGTATGGAGTTTTAATCGGACACAGAGAAAGATAGGGGCTTGTAATTTTGCCTCCCAACATTTTACCTCAAGGGTAATGTCAACAATAATAGTTCATGAAAGCTCACATCCAATTAGCCATATATACGAGGATCTTTCCAACATATTGTGCTAGCCAAAGGATAAAATATAAAAAGGAAGGGTGAAGATCACCATGACTCTTATGCAAGGTAGGAGATAAAAGTAAAAGACAGGCCCTTCACAGAGGGAAGCAGAGGTTATCATGCACTTTTATGGTTGGATGCACAAAATCGTAATGCGAAAGAATGTCACTTTATATTGCCACTTGTGATATGGACCTTTTATTATGCAGTCTGTCGCTTTTATTTCTTCCATATCACATGATCGTATAAAGCTTATATTCTCCCACACTAATAAGTCATACATATTTAGAGAGCAATTTTTATTGCTTGCACCGATGACAACTTACTTGGAGGATCTTACTCAATCCATAGGTAGGTATGGCGGACTCTCATGGCAAAACTGGCTTAAGGGTGTTTGGAAGCACAAGTAGTATCTCTACTTGGTGCGATGAATTTTGCTAGCATGAGGGGGAAAGGCAAGATCAACATGTTGGAGGATCCATGACAATATAATTTATCTCAGATGTAAGAAAACATAACCCATTACGTTGTCTTCCTTGTCCAACGTCAACTCTTTAGCATGTCATATTTTAATGAGTGCTCACAATCATAAAAGATGTCCAAGATAGTGTTTATATGTGAAGACCTCTCTTTCTTTATTACTTCCTATTAATTGCAGCGATGACCAAAACTATGTTTGTCAACTCTCAACAACTTTTAATCATCATACTCTTTCTATGTGAGCTCATTATCTCAATAAGATCAATATGAACTCTTTATTTCTTTTTGTTCTTTTCTCTTTTCTTTTATTCACTCAAGATCATGGCAAAATAATCAAGCCCTTGACTCAACACTAATCTTTATTATATATAACTCACGGACTCGATTACATAGAGGGATCATAAAGAAAAACTCAAAACTAGATCATGCCATAAACTTTATTCTACTAGATCAAGATATTACCAAAAGGAACAAACTAAGAAAAATGGTAAAGATAAAAGTGATGGTGATACGATACCGGGGCACCTCCCCCAAGCTTGGCAGTTGCCAAGGGGAGTGCCCATACCCATGTGATTATGTCTCCTTTGCTGATGAAGAAGATGGAGGTGTTGTTGATGATGGATAGTCACATATCGAGCCTAAGAGGTCCTCCGGCTTGTGGATAATGCCCTTGCGTGCAACAATATGCTCCTTCAACAAAATATTTTCACGTGTGAGATACTTGTTTTGTATACGAGCTAACTCAATCATCTTGAAAGCCTCGATCTCAGTTGGGGTAAGAAGATTGTGATCAAGTTGAAGGATGTCTTCTGCTGCCGGAGCTTGATCCTCTGTGGCCTTCTTGATCCCTTTATCCTTGTTGATCTCCATGGGTTCTTCCCTCTTTAGCTCTATCTTCATTAGCCAAGCATCGTTGTCACCATTGTTGGAGTAGGGGGACGACATGATGCCTGGCCTTGACGACCCTGACAGGAAACAGCTTGAAACAAGAACAGAGGATATTTGCGTGATACAGGTGTCAAAACCTTTGGGAGATTATATAATGAATTTTTACCGACCAAAATACGTATTGTGCAAGAAAACGGAGTCCGGAGAGTGCACGAGGTGCCCACGAGGTAGGGGGGCGCGCCCTCCACCCTCGTGGACGCTGTCGGCATTCTGGGAACGGGGGTCCCCAGACTTGCCTGCCTGCGGCCTGCGGCGTGGCTCAAAGGGGGGCCCAGCACGGCCCATCTTCACCAACACAAACCCAAGACCCTCGCGAGGGGCCAAGCCTCGCAGGGCGGACGACGCGAAGCTTCCTCAGGCACAGCCTCGTCAGGCTAGCTCACGAGGAGGCGGAGAGATCAAGGCGGGGTACCTCACGAGGTGCCCATGATGCAAGCCATGACAACTCAGGGCGCCAGGCGGGTGCCAGCCCGCGCAGCGTCCTCCTTTCCTCTTTGGTGCAAAGGGGGCAACCGCAGCCGTGGAGTACTGAGGCATCAGGAAAAGGTTGCCATTTCGGTGCAACGAGACCAAGACCAGTAGGACTACGAGACGGAGGTCACCGTGGAGCCCAAGACGGCGTCATCACCAGAGCTTTGCGCAGGCGAAGACTACTTTTGTCAGGATAGCTGATACTTGCTGTCCCCCTTCAAATTATCCCGCCATTGTTGGCTCCCTTCCCGCTCAATATTTGGGAAGAGGACCAGGGCCTCTATAAATAGGACCAGCCGCCCACACAGCAAGGGGGTCGGTCGGCCAAAGGAGAGCAGAGAGAGAGAGAGAAAGGTGGCTGAACTCCTCCCAGCAGTTCATCGCCTCAGCCAAGAACAGACCCTCGCGAGGCTGTTCTTCCTTGTATTGTTCACCATCATCATCCCAAGAGGCAATCCACCACACCACACACTGGAGTAGGGTATTACACCACAACGGTGGCCCGAACCAGTATAAACCATGCGTCTCTTGTGTTGTTCTTTCCTTAGTTTAGATCCTAGCATGGCGGAGGGGTGCAGGTAGGTAGGAGGCAAAATCTCCGCGCGCACCCCAGTGTTCGAACCTCAAGGGTCTGCCGGAACCCGAAATCCGACATTTGGCGCGCCAGGTAGGGGTGCGCCGGAATTCGTCTTCCACCGCCCCGTTCTCCTCCGACCGTCACGCCCATGTCTGACGCTCGTCGGGCCCGCACCGAGCGTCGGGCCGCACTCGCTTCCCGCATCGCCCAGACGGCCCCTGTCGGTGGGCATTGCCACACCCTCGATGCGACTATATCTCCCACGTGTCGAGGCACGACTTAGAGGCATAATCGCATTGAAGGCATATGTCGCAAGTTAGGCAATCTTCACAACATCCCATGTAATATAGATAATAAAAGGGGAGATAACATAGTTGGCTTACACTCGCCATGTCAATCAAGTACATAAATAACATTACATCATCCAAACACTCATGGCCCGACTACGGCGCCAAAATAAAAGATAACCCAACATGCGACACGGTCCCGATCACCCCAACTGGGCACCACTACTGATCATCAGGAAAGGAAACATAGTAACGTTGAGAGTCCTCGTCGAACTCCCACTTGAGCTCGAGCGCGTCACCTAGAGAGGAATCATCAGGCCCTGCATCTGGTGTAATGGTAATCTGTGAGCCACAGGGACTCAGCAATCTCGCACCCTCGCGATCAAGACTATTTAAGCTTATAGGTAAGGCAAGGTAAATATGTGGAGCTGCAGCAAGCGACTAGCAAATATGGTGGCTATCCTGTTCGCAAAAGAGAGCGAGAAGAGGAGGCAAAGCGCGAGCGAGAAACTAGAGAGCAACCTGCGCAAGCATTACTCCAACACCGTGTCCACTTCCTGGACTCCGCCGAGAAGAGGCCATCACGGTAACACACTCAGTTGATTCATTTTAATTAAAATAAGGTTCAAGTTATCTACAATCGGACATTAACAAATTCCCATCTGCCCATAACCGCGGGCACGACTTTCAAAAGTTCAAATCCCTGCAGGGGAGTCCCAACTTAGCCCATGACAAGCTCTCACGGTCAACGAAGGAATAGACCTCCTCCCAAGACGTTCCGATCAGACTCGGTACCTCGGTTCTTCAAGACACTTCGACAGGTTAAAACAAGACCAGCAACACCGCGCGAATGTGCCGACAAATCCCGATAGGAGCTGCACATATCTCGTTCTCAGGGCACACTCAAATGAGGCAGACGTCGGGTAGGCCAGCCCAGAGTTGCCCTGGTAGCCCCGGACACCGCTCGGTTGGACCAACACTCAGAGGAGCACTGGCCCGGGGGGGCTAAAATAAGATGACCCTCGGTCTCTGGAAACCCAAGGGAAAAAGAGGCTAGGCGGCAAATGGTAAAAGCAAGGTTGGGCATTGCTGGAAAAGCTTTAAACAAGGCGAACTATCAAGGGGTTCCCATTATAACCCAACCTGGTAAGGAACGCAAAATCTGGGAACATAACACCGATATGACGAAAACTAGGGCGGCAAGAGTGGAACAAAACACTAGGCGAGAGGCCGAGCCTTCCACCCTTTACCAAGTATATAGATGCATTAAGATAACATGGCAATATAATGATATCCCGACAAGTAAATTAAGTTCCAACAAGGAACGGTCTCCAATCTTCACCTGCAACTAGCAACGCTATAAGAGGGGCTGAGCAAGGCGGTAACATAACCAATCAACGGTTTGCTAGGACAAGGTGGGTTAGAGGTTTGACATGGCAATTTGGGAGGCTTGAAAGCAACTGGTAGGCACCGTAGCATTGGCATAGCAAAAGAGCGAGCAATCTAGCATAGCAAAGATAGTAGTGATTTCGAGGGTATGATCATCTTGCCTGCAAAGTGGTCAGAGTTGACTGGATCCTCGAAAGCAAACTCAACAGGCTCCTCATTAGTGAACTCGTCTCCTGGCTCTACCCAAACAAGACAAACAAGCAACAAGGACACAATCAACCACGTGCAAGGATCAAACAATATGATGCAAGGATGGTATGCTATGCGGGATGCATATGCAAGATTTGACAAGGGATGCATGAACCTGGCCTCAACTTGGAAATCCAAGTGTGCCACTGGAAAGATGAGATGAAATCTCTTGAAAACGATATAAAGAACGCCGGAATCGGAGTTACGGTTTGAAAATGGCAAGCAATTCAAATATGACACCGGTCTGCGATTTACAGCAAGTAGCCATCTAAATGCAAAGAGATGAACAAGCTACAACACCCAAACATGACAACAAAATACATGGCAGGGATGAATTCATGATGCTTAACAAAAGTCTAGCACTGAGCTATGGCCAATTCATCCATTAACAGGTTCAAACAAGCATGGTAAAAATGCATATGGCAAACAAATTTCAGACTTAGTGAAATTAACACTTGTCTGGAATTTCAGATCAGGTAGCACACTTCGGAGCAACAAAACTACATGCTACATGACCTGAACATGGCAAAGTAAAGCATGGCATGGAGCTACTCAAAGAGCTTAACAAAAGTCCCTTAGTGACCTTGAGCCAAAAGGGATCAGAAAATACAATTGCAAGCATGTGAACATGGCAAAAACGTAATCAGTTCTCAGACTTAGTGAAAACTGGAGCATGCTGAAAACAGATATCAAGTAGGCATGTTTACGAGCTCGATGCACTCACTACGGAGCAAGTAATGATAATCTAAGCATACACCCATCAAGAATACACAAAATGCAAGCTAGGCATGGCAATAACAATAGCATAGCATGTACGAATCAACTACACCATCATCGGCAAAATCGCTAACAAGTAGACAATCTGCCCAAATTCACGAAGTAGCAAAAGTAGAGCTCGATTGACTCAAGCTAGGTTGCTCCATAATTGCAAACAAAGACATGGATGGATAGAGCACTACAAGATTAACAAAACATCCTTACTGATCATCCTCAAAAAAGGCACGGATCACTAGGAAACAACATGAACATATGGCATCATGAGATAAACAGCTCAAGGACTTGGTGGAAATGCTAAGTCCCTGAAATCAGCATTACCAAGTGCCTCACTTCGCAAGCTTGTGCTAGTCACCACACACATCACAAAAATACATGGGTTGCACGTCTGGAAAGATGGAAAAACCCTTAACAAAACATATGTAGAGCTCATGGGCATATCATGCACACAATAATCATGGCAAAAATGACAAATCTAAATGGAGTAGCAGATCTGACAAATATCTCAAGTAGCACTCTTCTAACAGCATTTCGGGCATCAAGATGAACTCAAATGAAAATGATGCAATGATATGAAATGATGTACTCTCTGAGGCGAACATTTTGATATGCTATATGCCCAAAACAGAGCTACGGATGCAAAGTTATATCATGAAGAACATGAGCAAATAATATGCAGACTTAGGGAAAAATCGAGGTCAACCCTAGGTTACTGTAGCTCGGATTTGGATCTGGGCGCACGCCGACCGAGGAACTCCGGAGTTCGTCGGGGAGGTAGGCCAGCGGCTTGCCGGAGAGCTCGGGGAGGCGGCATTGAGGAGGGAGGAGGAAGGCTGGGGCGGCGGCGTCGATGGTGATGGACGGCGATGGCGGCACGGAGGCTCCTGCCACCGAGGGACGAGGCGGCCGCTGGCAAGTTCGTGCTGCGGCGCGGTGGCGCGGCTCCGTCGGAGAGAGAGGCGAGGCGGCGCAGGCTCGCCGCGGAGCTTGAAGACGAAGGCGCGGGCGGCGGTGGGCAGGTGGGCCGCGGGGGCCCGGTGCGGGCCTGGCAGGCCCGCGCGGTGGCGGCGAAGTGGGGCTCTCCCCCAGGTGACGTGGCGTGCCCCGGTTGGCCGGACGCGGCAGCGGACGCTGTCCGGCCGGCGCGAGGTGTTTTTTTAGGGTTTTGGACGGGGAGATCCAAAATTTGGAGAGGGGGAGGTATATATAGGCATAGAGGGAGCTAGGAGTGTCCAAATGAGGTGCGGTTTTCGGCCACGCGATCGTGATCGAACGCTCTAGATGATGGAGAAGGTTTAGGTGGGTTTTGGGCCAAATTGGAGGGGTGTTGGGCTGCAACACACACGAGGCCTATTCGGTCCCTCGGTTAACCGTTGGAGCATCAAACGAAGTCCAAATGGTACGAAACTTGACAGGCGGTCTACCGGTAGTAAACCAAGGCTGCTTGTCAAGTCTCGGTCCAATCCGGAAATGTTTAATCCCCACACACGAAAGAAAGGTAGAAATGACCACCGGAGGAGAACGAAGCGCCGGAATGCAAAACGGACAACGGGGAAAATTCTCGAATGCATGAGATGAACACGTATGCAGATGCAATGCATATGATGACATGATATGAGATGCATGACAACGATAGCAACACACGGAGACAAAAACCCGAACCCGAGAAAATAAAATAAGTTAACGCCGGAAACGGGAAGAGTTGGAGTACAAATTGGGAAAGTCATATCCGGGGTGTTACAACACTCCACTACTACGAAAGGATCTCGTCCCGAGATCTAGGACTGAAAGAACGCCGAGTACTCAGAATGGAGGTGATCCTCGCGTTCCCAGGTAGCTTCACGGTCGGAATGGTGTGACCACTTGACTTTGAGGAATTTGATTGACTTGTTGCGAGTCTTGCGTTCAGTCTCTTCAAGAATAGCAACGGGGTGCTCACGATAGGAGAGATCTTCTTGGAGCTCAATGTCCTCAAAGTTGACGGTGCGGTCAGGAGTCTTGAAGCACTTTCGAAGCTGAGAGACATGGAACACGTCATGAACATTTGCAAAGTTTGAAGGAAGCTCGAGTTGATAGGCGAGGTCGCCTCTCTTGCTGACAATATTGAAAGGTCCCACGTATCTAGGGGCAAGCTTCCCTTTGATACCGAAACGACGAGTACCTTTCATAGGAGAGACGTGGAGGTAAACATGATCTCCGATCTTGAAAGCCAAATCACGGTGCTTACTATCATAGTAGCTCTTCTGGCGGGATTGGGCTGCTTTGAGGTTATCTCGAATGACTTTGCACATTTTCTCTGCCTCTGTGATTAAGTCATTTCCCAAAAGCTGACGTTCACCGGTTTCAGACCAGTTGAGAGGGGTACGACACTTCCTGCCATACAGAATTTCAAATGGGGCTTTGCCCGAACTTGCTTGAAAACTGTTGTTGTAGGAGAATTCAGCATAAGGAAGACAATCCTCCCACTTCATGCCGAAGGAGATCACACAAGCCCTGAGCATATCTTCAAGAATCTGGTTGACACGCTCGACTTGACCGCTAGTTTGAGGATGGAAAGCTGTGCTGAAGCGGATGTTGGTGCCCATGGCCTTCTGAAAAGAATCCCAAAACTTGGAGGTAAAGATGCTGCCACGGTCTGAAGAGATCACTTGTGGAATACCGTGCAGAGAGACAATTCGAGAGGTATAGAGCTCCGCCAATTGAGCTGCAGTGATTGACTCTTTGGTAGGCAGAAAGTGAGCCACTTTAGTGAATTTGTCGATGACAACGAATATAGCATCATTGCCACACTTGGACTTTGGAAACCCAGTCAGGAAGTCCATCTCAATGTGGTCAAACTTCCATTCTGGAATGGAAAGAGGTTGGAGGAGAACAACTGGCCTTTGGTGTTCTGCCTTCACTCTTCTGCAGACATCACACTCATTAACGAACTGAGCAATCTCGCGCTTCATTCGAGTCCACCAATAAGCCTGCTTGAGGTCCTGATACATCTTCGTACTCCCAGGGTGGATGGAGAGGAGAGAATTGTGAGCCTCGTTCATGACCACTTTATGGAGGTCACCTTTGGGCACGACAATATGATCCTCGAAGAAGAGAGTATCCTTGTCATCAAGGCGGTAACACTTATACTTGGGTTGACTCTTGGTAATTCCAATCTTCACCTTTTTCACCATAGCATCGAGAAGCTGGGCTTGGCGAATCTGGTCTTCCAAGGTAGGAGAGACTTGAAGGTTGGCGAGGAAACCTTGAGGAACAACTTACATGTTAAGTTTGCGGAAAACTTCACAAAGCTCGGGTTGATAAGGCTTGAGAATAAGACTATTGCAATAAGCCTTTTTGCTCAATGCGTCAGCAATCACATTGGCCTTGCCTGGAGTATACTCGATACTCGGATTATACTCTTGAATCATTTCGACCCATCGAGTTTGCCTGAGGTTGAGATTAGGCTGAGTGAAAATGTACTTGAGACTCTTGTGATCAGTGAAAATGTCCATTTTTCTTCCCAATAAGAGATGTCTCCAAGTCAAAAGAGTATGCACAACTGCCGCCAACTCGAGATCATGAGTGGGGTAGTTCTTCTCATTGGGCTTCAACTGGCGAGAGGTATAAGCAACAACTTTCTTCTCTTGCATCAATACTGCGCCAAGACCTTGGAGAGAGGCATCACAAAAGACCTTGTACGGCTTGGATTCATCAGGCAGAGTCAGAACTAGAGCAGTGATCAATTTCTCTTTCAAAGTGTTGAAAGCAATGTCACACTCCGGAGACCAAACGTACTTGACGTGCTTCTAGAGAAGATTTGAGAGAGGCTTCGTGATCTTAGAAAAGTTTTCAACGAATCTTCGACAGTAGCTTGCGAGACCAAGGAAGCTGCGGAGTTGCTTCACGTTCTGAGGAGGTTCCCAATTCACAATTGCAGACACGTTCTCAGGATTCACCGCAATGCCCTTGGCAGAGATGATATGACCAAGACAAAGAACCTCATCGAGCCAAAATTCGCACTTGGAGAACTTGGCGTAGAACTTGTGTTCCCTCAACTTATCGAGTACCAAACGCAAGTGCTTGGCATGATCTTCCTTGTTCTTCGAGAAAACCAGAATGTCGTCGAGATAGACCAAAACGAAGTCATTGGTGTAGGCGTTGAAGATGAAGTTCATCATGCGAGAGAACATCGGAGGAGCGTTGACGAGGCCAAAAGACATGACCATGTATTCATATGAACCATAGCTTGTCCTGAAAGCCGTCTTGGGAATATCTTGCTCACGGATTCGAATCTAATGATACCTATACGGAGATCAAGCTTGGAGAATACTTGGGCACCTTTGAGTTGTTCGAACAGCTCGTTAATGTTGGGAAGTGGGTATTTGTTCTTGATGGTCTTCTTGTTCAATGGACGGTAATCAACACAAAGTCGGTCCATTCCATCCTTCTTCTTCACAAAAAGAACACCACAACCCCACGGAGAAGAACTAGGCCGGATGAGACCCATTCTCTCTTGAATATCGAGTTGCTTCTTCAGCTCCTTCAACTCTTCAGGTCCGAGCTTATAAGGACGCTTGCACACTGGTTCCGTACCAGGCTCAAGATCAATAACGAATTCAACTGGCCGGTGCGGAGGCATTCCTGGAAGCTCTTCTGGAAAGACGTCTTGATATTCGCAAACGACTGGAATTTGCGAGATGGCATCGAGTTCACCCTTCTCATTGAGAGAAAATAGACGGATGGTATCATCACGAGCGGCAAACACAATTACATCCTCAAACGAATGAGTCAATTGAATCTGCCTGGCTGCACAATCAAGATGCGCCTTGTGCTTAGAAAGCCAATCCATCCCGAGAATAAGATCAATATCCGAGTTACCAAGAACCACCGGAGAAGAGAGAAACTTGTAGTTGCCCAACGTGATAGTAATATCTGGGGCGATAGCGCTTGCATTCATGAATTTACCCGGAGAAACAACAGATAACTGTCTAGGCAAATCTTGTAAAGGCAACTCATGCCTAGAAACAAATGGTCTCGAGATGAAACAATGCGATGCACCCATGTCAAAAAGAACTTTTGCAGGAATATCATTAACAAGAAGGTTACCCATAATGACATCTGATGAGTCCTCTGCCTGAGCTGCATTCATCAAGTTGACCTTGGCGGACTTGGGGTTATGCTTGACCACAGCTGTACTTGCCGATCTGATAGGAGGAGGAGGAAGACGCCTCTGGTTGAAACACTTGTTTGCATAGTGACCCTTCTGTTGGCACTTGTTGCACGTGACCTCTGAAAGCGGACGGTGGTACAGAGCACTCGATCTTGGAGCTTGAGACAAAGTCTTGTTCTGAAAGCTAGGGTTGGGTGGGTGGGAAGATCCACTGCCACCTTTGCTCTTCTGCTGATACGGCTGACGGAACGGAGGAGGAGGAAGCCAATACTTCTGCTGTTTGGCCACTTGAGTAGAGGAAGAAGGAGTAACATCTCTGACTCGCTTCTTGGAAGCATCACACCTCAGTTGAGCGGCCTCTTGCTTCAATGCCATGTTGTAGAACTCATCGTACCTCAAGGGCTCAAAGAGAACAAGATCTAGCTGGATTTCTTCTTTGAGACCACCCCTGAACTGGTATATCATGCTCTTCTCATCAGGTACGTCCTGCTTGGCAAAGCGGGCGAGCTTCTGGAACAACTTGTTGTAGTCATAGACAAACAAAGAGCCTTGCTTCAGGTTGCGGAATTCCTCACGCTTGCTTTCGACCATGCTCTGAGGGATATGGTGAGCTCTGAAATCTTGACGGAATTCATCCCAAGTGATCACACGTCCACCTCTGGAATCCTTGTACTGCTGGAACCACTCTGCGGCTTGGCCTTTGAGTTGGAAGGAAGCGAACTTGACGAAATCCTCAGGCCTGACGTTACTGCACTCGAAATGCTTGCACAGATCCACGAGCCAATCGTCAGCATCAGTTGCCTCAACACAATTGCTGAAAGTCTTTGGCCTGTTAGCAAGGAACTGGTTGAGTGTAGCAAAGTGATTCTGATCGTTTCCTTGGTTCCCTTGGTTGCCTTGATTACGCTCTTGAAGAATTTGCATGATCAACTGCGTGTTTGCATTGGTTGCGGCCATCACAGCTTGCCATGCCTCCGGAGGAGGTGGAGGTGGTGGCGGATCAGGATTCGGAGTAGTGCGCGTCGGAGGAGCCATCCTGAAGAGGTTGACATCCATTAGCACATTGATAGACAAATATTGAAGCTGAATCCAACTGAATGAAAATTGCAACATATAGTCTTCACATCCGAACAAAATGAACGAATGCATTCCTCTTGAAATGGTCACATATCCATAAATTGAGAAGCCACGTAGAATTTAGGTAGAGAAATAAATCAACAAGGTACGGATCAAGAACGAATAATCGGTAAGAAAACCCAATCTCAACCCAATATCCGTGGAAGAAGAACTAGAGCTACAAGAATTCCCACCTATGAAACTCCCGAACCTTTCCGGTTATGCAATCAGGTGTTGGGGATACAGGGGAAGCATAATATCTCACCCAATTCTAGCAAATCCCACATCCAGCTGTATCCATCCTTCAACACATAACCGAGAAAAACTTCGGAAACCATCTACCTCAACCTTCGAAAAGCATCTGTTATACAAGTTATGGCGATACTCCCGAACTCCCGCCCCAGTACTAGGTGGCGTCGAGGTTATCTCACCAACGAACTACATAAAAGAGATTTTCGATGTCGGCGTACTAGACTCAGGTATTCCAGAACTGCAATGATAAAATTATGACGACAACACCTCAGAGCTCAACTCCCCGGGACACTTCCACAAAACCCCTGACAGGAGGCACCAAGACAATGTTCTCGTCATAAAACCATCGGAACGATTCCAAGATACCCGCGTGATCCTAATTTTTTTTAGTGAAATTTGAGAAGAGAAGAGTCAAAACTCTACGTCAGGATGCCTTACCAGAGCGATGAGGAGACTGGGAAGTAAAAAGAATTCCTAAACTCTCCTATATATAATTCCTAAATGACTCAAAACATTTTTCTAGACACAACTCGGCCGCTAATAACGATCAAGCAATGGGGCTCCTAAGGTCGGGGAAGGCTCTGATTACCAACTTGTCACACCCTCGATGCGACTATATCTCCCACGTGTCGAGGCACGACTTAGAGGCATAATCGCATTGAAGGCATATGTCGCAAGTTAGGCAATCTTCACAACATCCCATGTAATATAGATAATAAAAGGGGAGATAACATAGTTGGCTTACACTCGCCACGTCAATCAAGTACATAAATAACATACATCATCCAAACACTCATGGCCCGACTACGGCGCCAAAATAAAAGATAACCCAACATGCGACACGGTCCCGATCACCCCAACTGGGCACCACTACTGATCATCAGGAAAGGAAACATAGTAACGTTGAGAGTCCTCGTCGAACTCCCACTTGAGCTCGAGCGCGTCACCTGGAGCGGAATCATCAGGCGCTGCATTTAGTGTAATAGTAATCTGTGAGCCACGGGGACTCAGCAATCTCGCACCATCGCAATCAAGACTATTTAAGCTTATAGGTAAGGCAAGGTAAATATATGGAGCTGCAGCAAGCGACTAGCAAATATGGTGGCTATCCTGTTCGCAAAAGAGAGCGAGAAGAGGAGGCAAAGCACGAGCGAGAAACTAGAGAGCAACCTGCGCAAGCATTACTCCAACACCGTGTCCACTTCCCGAACTCCGCCGAGAAGAGGCCATCACGGTAACACACTCAATTGATTCATTTTAATTAAAATAAGGTTCAAGTTATCTACAACCGGACATTAACAAATTCCCATCTGCCGATAACCGCGGGCACGGCTTTTGAAAGTTCAAATCCCTGTAGGGGAGTCCCAACTTAGCCCATGACAAGCTATCACGGTCAACGAAGGAATAGACCTCCTCCCAAGACGTTTCGATCAGACTCGGTACCTCGGTTCTTCAAGACACTTCGACAGGTTAAAACAAGACCAGCAACACCACTCGAATGTGCCGACAAATCCCGATAGGAGCTGCACATATCTCGTTCTCAGGGCACACTCAGATGAGCCAGACGTCGGGTAGGCCAGCCCAGAGTTGCCCTGGTAGCCCCGGACATCGCTCGGTTGGACCAACACTCAGAGGAGCACTGGCCTGGGGGGGCTAAAATAAGATGACCCTCGGGCTCCGGAAACCCAAGGGAAAAAGAGGCTAGGCGGCAAATGGTAAAACCAAGGTTGGGCATTGCTGGAAAAGCTTTAAACAAGGCAAACTATCAAGGGGTTCCCATTATAACCCAACCGCATAAGGAACGCAAAATCCGGGAACATAACACCGATATGACGGAAACTAGGGCGGCAAGAGTGGAACAAAACACTAGGCGAGAGGCCGAGCCTTCCACCCTTTACCAAGTATATAGATGCATTAAGATAACATGGCAATATAATGATATCCCGACAAGTAAATTAAGTTCCAACAAGGAACGGTCTCCAATCTTCACCTGGAACTAGCAACGCTATAAGAGGGGCTGAGCAAGGCGGTAACATAGCCAATCAACGGTTTGCTAGGACAAGGTGGGTTAGAGGTTTGACATGGCAATTTGGGAGACTTGAAAGCAAGTGTTAGGCATCATAGCATTGGCATAGCAAAAGAGCGAGCAATCTAGCATAGCAAAGATAGTAGTGATTTCGAGGGTATGATCATCTTGCCTGCAAAGTGGTCAGAGTTGACTGGATCCTCGAAAGCAAACTCAATAGGCTCCTTGTTAGCGAACTCGTCTCCGGGCTCTACCCAAACAAGACAAACAAGCAACAAGGACACAATCAACCACGTGCAAGGATCAAACAATATGATGCAAGGATGGTATGCTATGCGGGATGCATATGCAAGATTTGACAAGGGATGCATGAACCTAGCCTCAACTTGGAAATCCAAGTGTTCCACTAGAAAGATGAGATGAAATCGCTTGAAAACAATATAAAGAACGCCGGAATCGGAGTTACGGTTTGAAAATGGCAAGCAATTCAAATATGACACCGGTATGCGATTTATAGCAAGTAGCCATCTAAATGCAAAGAGATGAACAAGATACATCACCCAAACATGACAACAAAATACATGGCAGGGATGCATTCATGATGCTTAACAAAAGTCTAGCACTTAGCTACGGCCAATTCATCCATTAACAGGTTCAAACAAGCATGGCAAAAATGCATATGGCAAACAGATTTCAGACTTAGTGAAATTAACACTTGTCTGGAATTTCAGATCAGGTAGCACACTTCGGAGCAACAAAACTATATGCTACAGGACCTGAACATGGCAAAGTAAAGCATGGCATGGAGCTACTCAAAGAGCTTAACAAAAGTCCCTTAGTGACCTTGAGCCAAAAGGGATCAGAAAATACAATTGCAAGCATGTGAACATGGCAAAAACATAATCAGTTCTCAGACTTGGTGAAAACTGGAGCATGCTGAAAACAGATATCAAGTAGGCATGTTTACGAGCTCGATGCACTCACTATGGAGCAAGTCATGATAATCTAAGCATACACCCATCAAGAATACACAAAATGCAAGCTAGGCATGGCAAGAACAATAGCATAGCATGCATGGATCAACTACAACATCATCGGCAAAATCGCTAACAAATAGACAATTTGCCCAGATTCACGAAGTAGCAAAAGTAGAGCTCGATTGAATCAAGCTAGGGTGCTCCATAATTGCAAACAAAGACATGGATGGATATAGCACTACAAGATTAACAAAACATCCTTACTGATCATCCTCAAAAGAGGCACGGGTCACTAGGAAACAACATGAACATATGGCATCATGAGATAAACAGCTCAAGGACTTAGTGGAAATGCTAAGTCCCTGAAATCAGCATTACCAAGTGCCTCACTTCGCAAGCTTGTGCTAGTCACCACACACATCACAAAAATACATGGGTTGCACCTCTCGAAAAATGGAAAAACTCTTAACAAAACATATGCAGAGCTCATGGGCATATCATGCACACAATAATCATGGCAAAAATGACAAAAATCTAAATGGAGTAGCAGATCTGACAAATATCTCAAGTAGCACTCTTCTAACAGCATTTCGGGCATCAAGATGAACTCAAATGAAAATGATGCAATGAGATGAAATGATATACTCTCTGAGGCGAACATTTTGATATGCTATATGCCCAAAACGGAGCTACGGATGCAAAGTTATAGCATGAAGAACATGAGCAAATAATATGCAGACTTAGGGAAAAATTGAGGTCAACCCTAGGTTACTGTAGCTCGGATCTGGATCTGGGCGCACGCCGACCGAGGAACGCCGGAGTTCGTCGGGGAGGTAGGCCGGCGGCTTGCCGGAGAGCTCGGGGAGGCGGCGTTGAGGAGGGAGGAGGAAGGCCGGGGCGGCGGCGTCGATGGTGATGGCCGGCGATGGCGGCGCGGAGGCTCCTGCCGCCGAGGGACGAGGCGGCCGCCGGCGAGTTCGTGCTGCGGTGCGGTGGCGCGGCTCCGCCGGAGATAGAGGCGAGGCGGCGCGGGCTCGCCGCGGAGCTTGAAGACGAAGGCGCGGGTGGCGGTGGGCAGGTGGGCCGCGGGGGCCCAGTGCGGGCCTGGCAGGCCCGCGCGGCGGCGGCGAAGTGGGGCTCTCCCCCAGGTGACGTGGCGCGCCCCGGTTGGACGGAGGCGGCGGCGGACGCTGTCCGGCCGGGGACGGACGTGTCCGGCCGGCGCGAGGTGTTTTTTTAGGGTTTTGGACGGGGAGATCCGAAATTTGGAGAGGGGGAGGTATATATAGGCATAGAGGGAGCTAGGAGTGTCCAAATGAGGTGCGGTTTTCGGCCACACGATCGTGATCGAACGCTCTAGATGATGGAGAAGGTTTAGGTGGGTTTTGGGCCAAATTGGAGGGGTGTTGGGCCGCAACACACACGAGGCCTTTTCGGTCCCTCGGTTAACCGTTGGAGCATCAAACGAAGTCCAAATGGTACAATACTTGATAGGCGGTCTACCGGTAGTAAACCAAGGCCGCTTGTCAAGTCTCGGTCCAATCCGGAAATGTTTAATCCCCACACACGAAAGAAAGGTAGAAATGACCACCGGAGGAGAACGAAGCGCCGGAATACAAAACAGACAACGAGGAAAATGCTCGAATGCATGAGATGAATACGTATGCAGATGCAATGCATATGATGACATGATATGAGATGCATGACAACAATAGCAACACACGGAGACAAAAACCTGAACCCGAGAAAATAAAATAACTTAACGCAGGAAACGGCAAGAGTTGGAGTACAAATTGGGAAAGTCATATCCGGGGTGTTACAGGCATCCACGCCGTTCCCCGTCACCTGCCGTCAACGCCACCACCTACCTGGCGGGGGACGAGCGGCAAGCATCGTCACAGCATCCATCCTTGCGGCAAGACAGCCGCACCGCAACTCCCTCGCTCGCCCCAGCTGGATCTTCGTCGCACGCGCTCCGCGCGCCCATGGAGGCTCGGGCTGCACTCGTCGCGGCAAACGAGCTCCTGCGCTACCGTCCCGTCGACGACGTCTACGAAGAATGGCTCGATCGCGTCGCCGAGCTCGTCCGTGCTGCAGGGGGCTCTTCCGCGCCGTCCGTTCCGCTGCACCGCACCCCGCTCTACGCGGGCGAAGAGGCTCCGGCGGCGCCCCGGCCGCCTCCTCCTCAAGAAGACGCCATGGCCCCAAGGCGCATGGCCCCTGGACGGAACCCGCTCCGTCAGGTGCTAGCACAGCAAGAACAGAGCTGCCAAGAAGTCCCTCGCCCGCCAGAAGCTGCCCGGGCGCTCCTTGCTCCAGCACGTCGCGACCATCCCCCTGCTCCAGCGCGTGGGGGCATGCAAGACTAGGCTCTCCATCACCTAAGGCCTCCCGTGGCCACAGCAGGCTGCCGCGCCTACACCACCGAACTACGCAGCGTCGCGTGGCCCGGCAAGTTCAAACCAGACCTGCCTCCTCGCTACGACGGCACGGCCGACCCTGCGGAGTTCCTCCAGCTCTACGAGCTGGGCATCGAAGCTGCCAACGGAGACGAGAAGGTCATGGCGAACTGGTTCCCTATGGCGCTCAAGGATGGGGCCCGCACCTGGCTCCTGAACCTGGCTCCAGGCACAATCTCCTCTTGGGAAGAGATGCGCACCCGCTTCATCGCCAACTTCCAAGGTACTCGCGACTGGCCACCCGCCGTGAGCGACATGCGCCGTATCAAGCAACAACCCGGGGAGACCCTGCAGAAGTACATCTAGCGCTTCAACAACGCACGCCTCAAGATCCCCAAGGTGACTGAGGAGGCCATCATCTTAGCTTTCTCCGACGGAGTGCGCGACGTCAAGATGAAGGAGGAGCTGGCGATGCATGAAGACCTGTGCACTTCCTTGGAGCTGTTCAACTTGGCAAACAAGTGCGCCAGGGCTGAGGAGGGGCGCCTCTCCCTCCTCGAGCTTCCTGCCGCAAACCCAGAAGAGAAGAAGCTCAAGGCCAAGGATGTGAAGCGCAAGGGGGCTGCAGTGCTCGCGGCAGAACCAGACACCAAGCGGGGCAGAGATCAACCCGAACCTCCCAAGGGCAGCCGGTACTGCGTGTACCACGACCTCCACACCCACAACACCAACGAATGCCAAGAACTCCGAGCCGTGCGTGAAGGAAGGCTCGGCCGTCGCCCCGACCGCGGTGACCGGGGCTACGGTCGAGGAGGAGGAAGAAACACAGGACGCTGGGAAGACCGTGGGCCGCGCCAAGGGTGGCGCGACCAACCTCGCGAGGATCGCTGGCAAGACCCGCCTCGCGAGAGAGGATGGAGGGATTAGCCTCGCGAGGGAGACTGGAGGGATCAACCTCGCGAGGATCGCCCGCTAGGCAACGCAGGCCTCCCACCGCTGCTACCGCAGCCAAGGAGAAACGAGGACCGCCATCAGGACGAGGAGGCTGGGGGCTTCCAGGAGCCGCGCGCGATCGCCTGCATCCTGGGCGGAGCTCAAGCCCCAGCCTCTCAGTGCATCTTCAAGCAGTTCGCCCGCGAAGTGAACGCAGTACTCCCCAGACTCGAAGCCACAACCCTCTTAGGTGGTCGGCGTGCACCATCACATTCAGCTCAGCAGATCAGCTCAAGTGTGCGGCAACAGCCGGAGTCCTCCCGATGCTTTGTTCCCCAATCATCAGCAACGTGGTGGTCACCAAGACCCTCATCGATGGAGGGGCAGGGCTCAACGTCCTGTCCGTGGAGACGTTCAACAACCTCCAAGTGCCCTACAGCCAGCTTCAGCCAACCAAGCCCTTCTCCGGTATCACTGACGACTCCACGGCCCCGATTGGGCAGGTTCGCCTCCCTGTCACCTTCGGGGCACGCGACAACTACCGCACCGAGCTCATCGACTTCGACGTCGCTCACATTCGCCTGCCATACAACGCCATCCTTGGGTACCCAGCGCTGGCCAAGTTCATGGCCGTAACTCACCACGGCTACAATGTCCTCAAGATGCCAGGAAGCGGCGGAGTCATCACGGTGCCTTGTGAAGAGAAGGACGTGGTGTGTTCCCTAGAACGAGCCTTTCAGGCCGCGTCAGTAGAAGACCCGGGTCGTGGAAGCAGGAGGCCTCCCGAAACCACCCCCAAGAAGAAGAAGACATCATCCGGCTCGACCACTCAGGAGGCAGGCCCCTCTGGGCCTGCGCCTGCCCAGGGGGAGCCTCCCTCCATCGCATAGGAAAGCGCGCCCAGCGCCCTCCTCAGGCAGGGCTCGGGGGCTCTCCCCTGGAGGGCCACCGACCTAGCTAGGGTCACGAGGGAGGTGCTTGGGCACCACATGGAGGCGTGTTTTGAAGCACGTTTCCCTCAAGAAGGAGCAAGGCAAGGAGATCTAGACCCACAGGAGTTCGTCACCAAGGCCATTCAGGAGCTACAGGAGTCAAGAGTCATGAGAGGCGCCCGCCACCTACCAGCAGTGGCCCCCATCCAGGCGAGGATGGTGGGCTGCGCGTCTGCATCGACATACCAGGGTTCAACCGAGTCGTCTCTCTGGGGCGCCTCTGGCCCTCGCCAGTGGGGCGCTGCGGAGGTCCACCCCACAGCTACGTTCGCATGCCTTACGGCTTGCCGAACGCGGCTGACGCGTACCAGCGCCTCATGGGGGGCATCATGGAGGCATGAAAGGCCAGGCGTTCCGCAGCCCTGGCAGAGATGGAGATGGCCTGCGAGGGGCCGCTAGCGCCTCCGGAGCCTCCCGAGGCCCCTGGGCCTGGGGGCTCATGAGGATCGGCTCCCGCAGCCCCCCGAGCCTGCTACACCAACACCCCTTCATCCTCAACATCATCAGGTGACATCTTTCGAGTTTTACTTCCAGCTGGGAGCGCCCCCAGGGCTGCATTATTCCCAGGCCGCGTGGGTCCGTCCCTGCGGCGTGTATCCCTTTATTCCATGTTGTTAGCTTACCTTGTTGGGGGCGCCCCTCAGGCTGCACCACCCCCAAGTCGCTCGGGCCTGACCTAGTGATCTCCGCATTCCCAGCATCTATTTGAACGAATCCACTCCTTCGTGGCTAACGTGTTTTACCTAGTTGCCTACTCAGCTGACGCCAACTAACGGAGCTGCTCCCGAACGGCACGACGCTTGCGCATGGGTCCGTCCCTGCAACGCCGACAAACCTGGATGGCTGAGCTCTGGCCGCGGTAGCCCCGCATAGCGTCACCTCGTCAAGCTTTCAGTGCCTCACTACCCCTCGGAAGCAACCAACGGCTGACCGTCAATTGTATGGCAACCCCTTGCTTTTTCTATGATGGACCTGCAGGACCTCCTAAAGGAGCTGCGTCAGGCGAGGCTCTTGCTGTGCCTCCTTCGCTCTCGTCCGCGCGAACCGCTTGCACGTTAAAGGGGGGGTGCCTGAGCATCGCGACTCAGGGCTCCTACTGGCTCTCCAGCCCTCACCCTCTGGCCTTGACCACGGCATCACGACCTGGCATACCAGCGACGGTTGAGATTCGCTCGAGGGCCGGGACCCGAGGACGTAGAGCAGAAAGGGGAGCTGAGGCGAGAGGGAGGAGACACACGAGGACCTCGCCAAGCAACCCCGCTCCTACCGACGCACGGACCCGGCCACACACCAGAGAGCGGCCCCTGATCCTCGAGATAAGTTATCGCCCGGAAGCGCCAGCTGCCGTGGCACCATCCCTGCACCTAATGCTATCCCTTGTTAGCGACACTGCTCCCCTTTCTCACCAAACGACGGCTGCTTGGGCGCCAAAGGGGACCTCCTGAGCATCGCGACTCAGGGGCTCTTACCGGACTCCGGGTCGCTCACCTCCTAGCCTTGACCACGGCATCACGACCTGGCATACCAGTGACGGCTGAAGCCGCCTTGGGACTGGGACCTGTCGGCGCAGAGCACCAAGCCCTCGTGAGGTTCGAAAGGGAGGACTGAGCTAAGATGGAATGAGCAAGTCGCGCAATTCTACGACAAGTGTTATATATACAAGACAGGATCACAGGCACCTTACAAGCCCCTATGGGACGCGTTTTTGATTCCTCGCAGGGAACGGATCCTAAAGGGACACAAACTACGCGCGTCCCTGCAAAAGACGCCATCATCAACAGTGGGCCGTCAAGCACCGACGCCAACCCCATCCAGATCAGAGTCGGCGGCGGCCTGACGAGCCCGCCCTGCTCCAGGAGCGGCGCCGGCTTGGGGGCTCGTAGCTGTCGTCGCTCATCTCCGGAGTCGCGAAGAGCTCGCTGGAGTCGCTGGAACCTCTGACGCCTCCACCACCTGAGGAGCCTCCAAGGGAGTGGGTGGCGTGCCCAGTCCTCGTCACAGCAGGGACCTGGCCACCTTCCCCGGGGCAGCACTCCAGCCGGCGCCCGCTCGCATCAAAGACCTTGAAGAGCATCACCGAAGCACCATCATAGTCCAAGTGGATTGCGAAGACTCCCCTTGTCCTGCAAACCCGGGCGATCTCCCTCCAGCCCCGGGTCATGTAGACCTCGCCCGGGGCGATGACCGCGACCTCTGCCTCGGTCGCGAGGGTGCTGCAGCCGACGTGCTGCAGCCAGAGCTCCAGGGGCTCCCCCTGCGGGATGATGGAGGCGAAGAAGGGAGGCATGCGAATCCAAGACTGAAGAGGAATGGCAACATGGAGCACGAACTCTTGGGAGGAGCCCTCGGTGTGGACCCCAGGGGGGACGACCCACACCTTCGTGACCCGTCGGCGCCGATGACGGCGCCGCCCGTGGCGGTCAGCATCAGCTCCTTCGGGGCCCTCGACGTGGGCGAACAATGGAAGCGGGAACCCCGGCGGCGCCCGCTCGCCCCAAGGCCTCGGCACCACCTGAAGGGCCCCTTCGTTCGGGCCACGGGGGATGAGCCGTTTCTTCGGCGGGAGAGGGTCTGGCCCCTCTCGGGGAGCCTTTCCCTTCTCTGCTGTCGAGAACCGGCGGACCGGAGCCATCGCGGCAAGACGGAGCAAGGATCGGGAAGAAGGAGAAGCAAGGAGGGGTGGACTGGAAGGGCGCACACCATCCCGTACTTATAGCCGGCGGAGGCCAACCGCCGACCTCCACGATCTCAGGTAATCATGACCCGTTTTGCATGCAGGGACTTGTCTAGTCATTGAAGTTGCCGAGGCACCATGGGGAAGTGGAGACACCCACGTCCAATCAACCGCCACGCGGCGCCCAAGGCCGCAGGCTGTTAGGGCCCGCGACGCTTCACTCTTGCCTTCCGCCTCCCTGCACGGCCAAGTCCGGGCGCGCCTTGGGCCCCGGGGCTACTGCCGGCATTCTGGGAACGGGGATCCCCAGACTTGCCTGCCTGCGGCCTGCGGCATGGCTCAAAGGGGGGCCCAACACGGCCCATCTTCACCAACACAAACCCAAGACCCTCGCGAGGGGCCAAGCCTCGCGGGGCGGATGACGTGAAGCTTCCTTAGGCACGGCCTCGTCAGGCTGGCTCACGAGGAGGCGGAGAGATCAAGGCGGGGTACCTCACGAGGTGCCCATGACGCAAGCCATGACAACTCAGGGCGCCAGGCGGGTGCCAGCCCGTGCAGCGTCCTCCTTTCCTCTTTGGTGTAAAGGGGGCAAGCGCAGCCGCGGAGTACCGAGGCATCAGGCAAAGGTTGCCATTTCGGTGCAACGAGACCAAGCCCA
Organism: Triticum dicoccoides; assembly: GCF_002162155.2. Lineage (NCBI taxonomy): Eukaryota > Viridiplantae > Streptophyta > Magnoliopsida > Poales > Poaceae > Triticum > Triticum dicoccoides. The sequence continues at coordinate 626,973,533 of NC_041384.1, read as the reverse complement.
GGAGGACTACGAGATGGAGGTCACCGTGGAGCCCAAGACGACGTCATCACCAGAGCTTTGCGCAGGCGAAGACTACTTTTGTCAGGATAGCTGATACTTGCTGTCCCCCTTCAAATTAGCCTGCCATTGTTGGCTCCCTTCCCGCTCAATATTTGGGAAGAGGACCAGGGCCTCTATAAATAGGACCAGCCGCCCACACAGCAAGGGGGTCGGTCGGCCA
>NC_041384.1:626959068-626973032 GCF_002162155.2 Triticum dicoccoides | reverse complement strand
AGAGAGAGAGAGAGAGAGAGAGAGAGAGAGAGAGAGAGAGAGAGAGAAAGGTGGCCGAACTCCTCCCAGCAGTTCATCGCCTCAGCCAAGAACAGACCCTCGCGAGGCTGTTCTTCCTTGTATTGTTCATCATCATCAGCCCAAGAGGCAATCCACCACACCACAAACTGGAGTAGGGTATTACACCACAACGGTGGCCCGAACCAGTATAAACCCTGTGTCTCTTGTGTTGTTCTTTCCTTAGTTTAGATCCTAGCATGGCGGAGGGGTGCAGGTAGGTAGGAGGCGAAATCTCCGCGCGCACCACAGTGTTCGAACCTCAAGGGTCTGCCGGAACCCGAAATCCGACAGACGCCTCGTGTCCTTCCCGGACTGCTTCTTATTTTTCTATTTTCCGAAATATTCCAAAACAGGGAAATATTGCCTTAAAAACTGTTTTGGAGTCGGTTTACTTACTGTACCACATACCTATTCCTTTTCGGAGTCTGAAACGTTCCGGAAAGTGTCCCTTATGTATTCCTCCGGAATTACAGTTTCAATAACATTGGATTCAACATTTATAGGATTACCTGAGATATAATGTTTAATTCTTTGACCATTCACCACCTTCGGATTTGTGCCTTCGAAGTTGTTGATTTTTACGACACCGGAACGATAGACCTCCTCGATAACGTAAGGGCCTTCCCATTTAGAGAGAAGTTTTCCTGCAAAATATCTTAAATGAGAGTTGTATAGCAATACATAATCACCTACATTAAACTCACGCTTTTGTATCCTTTTATCATGCCATCTTTTAACTTTTCATTTAAATAACTTGGCATTTTTGTAGGCTTGGGTTCTCCATTCATCAAGTGAGCTAATATCAAATAACCTCTTCTCACCGGTAAGTTTAAAATCATAGTTGAGCTCTTTAGTAGCCCAATATGCCTTGTGCTCTAGTTCGAGAGGTAAGTGACATGCTTTTCCATAAACCATTTTATACGGATACATACCCATAGGATTTTTATATGCAGTTCTATAGGCCCATAATGCATCATCAAGTTTCTTGGACCAATTCTTTCTAGACCTGTTGACAGTCTTTTGCAAAATTAATTTGAGCTCTCTATTACTCAATTCTACTTGGCCACTAGACTGTGGGTGATAAGGAGATGCAATTCTATGATTAACATCATACTTAGCAAGCATTTTGCGGAAAGCACCATGAATAAAATGTGAACCACCATCAGTCATTAAATATCTAGGGACTCCAAATCTCGGAAAAATAACTTCTTTAAGCATTTTAACAAAAGTGTTATGACCAGCACTACTAGTTGTAATAGCTTCTACCCACTTAGTAACGTAATCAACAGCAACTAAAATATGTGTATAACCATTAGAGGCAGGAAAATGTCCCATATAGTCAAAGCCCCAAACATCAAACGGTTCAATAACGAGTGAATAGTTCATAGGCATTTCTTGAAGTCTACTAATATTACCAATTCTTTGACATTCATGACAAGATAAGACAAACTTACGGGCATCTTTGAAGAGAGTAGGCTAATAAAAACTGGATTGCAATAGCTTATGTGCAGTTCTATCTCCAGCGTGGTGTCCTCCATAAGCTTCGGAGTGACACTTGCGTAGGATCTGTTCCTATTCATGCTCAGGTACACAATGTCTAATAACACCATCTACTCCTTCTTTATAAAGATGTGGGTCATCCCAAAAGTAATGTCTCAAATCCTAGAAGAACTTTTTCTTTTGCTGGTATGTGAAACCAGGTGGTATGAATTTAGCAACTACGTAATTATCATAATCAGCATACCATGGAGCAGTATGAGAAGCATTTATGACATTTAGTTGCTCATCAGGAAAGCTATCATCAATAGGTAATGGGTCATCAAGCACATTTCCTAACCTAGACAAGTTGTCTGCAATGGGGTTCTCAGCTCCCTTTCTATCAACAATATGCAAATCAAATTCTTGTAGCAAGAGAACCCATCTAATAAGTCTAGGTTTAGCATCTTTCTTTTCCATAAGATATTTAATAGCATCATGATCAGTGTGAATAGTTACTTTAGAATCAACAATATAAGGTCTGAACTTATCACAAGCAAATACAACTGCTAAGAATTCTTTTTCAGTAGTAGCATAATTTATTTGAGCATTGTCTAGAGTTTTACTAGCATATTGAATAACATTTAATTTCTTATCAACTCTTTGCCCTAGGACAGCACCTACATCATAATCACTAGCATCACACATAATTTCAAAGGGTAAATTCTAAACAGGTGGCTGAACAATAGGTGCAGAGATCAATGCTTTCTTAAGTATTTCAAATGCTTCTACACAATCATCATCAAAGACAAATGGTATATCTTTTTGTAATAAATTAGTTAGAGGCCGAGAAATTTTTGAGAAGTCTTTCATGAACCTCCTATAAAATGCGGCGTGACCAAGGTAACTTCTTATACCTTTGATGTCCTTGGGACATGGCATCTTTTTAATAGTATCAACCTTGGCTTTATCAACTTCAATACCTCTTTCAGAAACTTTATGCCCCAAGACAATACCTTCGTTAACCATAAAGTGGCACTTTTCCCAATTTAAGACAAGATTAGTTTTTTCACATCTCTGCAAAACTCGATCAAGGTTGCTCAAGCAATCATCAAAAGAAGATCCATAGACGGAGAAATCGTCCATGAAAACCTCACATATCTTTTCACAGAAGTCAGAGAATATAACCATCATGCATCTTTGAAAGGTAGCAGGTGCATTACATAAACCAAAAGGCATACGTCTATAAGCAAAAGTACCAAAAGGGCAAGTAAAAGTAGTCTTTGATTGATCCTTAGCTGACACAGGTATTTGAGAGAAACCAGAATAACCATCTAGAAAGCAAAAATGTGTATGTTTGGATAATCTTTCTAGCATTTGATCGATAAAAGGTAAGGGGTAATGATATTTTTTAGTGGCCTTATTTAATTTGTGGAAATCAATTACCATCCTATAACCTGTAATAATTCTTTGAGGAATCAATTCATCTTTATCATTAGGAACGACAGTAATACCTCCCTTCTTAGGGACACAGTGGACAGGACTTACCCACCGACTATCAGCAACGGGATAAATTATAGCTGCCTCAAGGAGCTTTAGTATTTCCTTTCTTACCACTTCTTTCATTTTAGGATTCAGCCGTCGTTGATGATCACGAACTGGTTTAGCATCTTCTTCCAAATTTATTTTATGTTGACATAGAGTGGGGCTAATGCCCTTAAGATCATCAAGAGTATACCCAATAGCAGCACGGTGCTTCTTTAGAGTTTTAAATAATCTTTCTTCTTCATGCTCTGAAAGGTTAGCACTAATAATAGTAGGATATATCTTTTTCTCATCAAGATAAGCATATTTAAGAGTATCAGGTAACAGTTTAAGCTCAAACACGGGATCACCCTTGGGTGGAGGAGGATCCCCTAGGATTTCAACAGGAAAATTGTGTTTTAGAATAGGTTCCTGTTTAAAGAATACTTCATCTATTTCCCTTCTTTCATTCATAAACATATCATTTTCATGGTCTAGCAAATATTGTTCCAAAGGATCACTAGGAGGTATGGCAATAGAAGCAAGACCAATAATTTCATCCTTGCTAGGAAATTCTTCTTCACGGTATTGTCTACTAAATTTAGAGAAATTAAATTCATGAGACATATCATCCAAACCGATAGTAACAACATCCCTTTTGCAATCTATGGTAGCATTAACAGTGTTTAAGAAGGGTCTACCAAATATAATGGGACAAAAGCTATCTTATGGGGAACCAAGAACAAGAAAATCAGCAGGATATTTAGTTTTCCCACAGAAGACTTCAATATCCCTAACAATTCCCATTGGTGAAATAGTGTCTCTATTAGCAAGTTTAATTGTGACATCAATTTCTTCTAACTCAACAGGTGCAATATCATGCATAATTTCTCTGTATAGGCCAATAGGTATTGCACTAGCACTAGCACCCATATCACATAAGCCATGATAACAATGATCTCCTATTTTAACAGAAATAACAGGCATGCCTACCACAGGTCTAGATTTATCTTTAGCACAAGGTTTAGCAATTCTAGCTATTTCATCACAGAAATAAATAACATGCCCATCAATATTATCAGCCAAGAGATCTTTAACAATAGCAATATTAGGTTCAACTTTAACTTTCTCCGGAGGTGTATAAGTTCTAATATTGCTTTTACGAACCACAGTTGAAGCTTTAGCATGATCTTTTATCCTAACAGGAAAAGGTGGTTTTTCAACATAAGCAGTAGGAACAATAGGATCATTATAAGTGACAGTCTTTTCTTCAACTTTAATAGGTGCAGCTACTTTTACTTCTATAGGAGGAGGATATTTAAACCACTTCTCCTTGGGGAGATCAACATAAGTAGCAAAAGGTTCACAAAAAGAAGCTACTATCTCAGAGTCAAGTCCATATTTAGTGCTAAATTTACGAAAAACATCAGTATCCATAAAAGATTTAACAATATCAAACTTAGGTGTCATACCTGACTCCTTACCTTCGTCGAGGTCCCAAACTTCAGAGTTGCGTTTAATTCTTTCCAATAAATCCCATTCAAACTCAATAGTCTTCGTCATAAAAGATCCAACACAAGAAGTATCGAGCATGGTGCGATTGTTACCAGAAAGCCGAGCATATAAATTTTGAATAATCATCTCTCTTGAGAGCTCGTGATAGGGGCATGAATATAACATTGATTTAAGCCTCCACCAAGCTTGAGCGATGCTTTCTCCTTCGCGAGGCCAAAAATTATATATATAATTGCGATCACGATGAACAAGATGCATAGGATAAAACTTCTGATGAAATTCCAATTTCAATCGTTTGTAGTTCCATGATCCCATATCATCACATAGCCTATACCATGTCAATGCATCTTCCTTCAAAGATAAAGGGAAGACCTTATTCTTAACAACATCTCCGGGTACACCTGCAAGCTGAAAAAATCCACAAACTTCATCTACATATATTAGGTGCTCATCAGGATGCGTTGTTCCGTCTCCTGCAAAAGAATTAGCTAGCAGTTTTTCTATCATACCCAAAGGAATTTCAAAGGGAACATTTTCATTTTCAGTAGGTTTAGTAGGTTGAGGAGCAACTCTTTGCTCTACTGGTCGGGGTGAAGATACCCCGAACAAGCCCCTCAGAGGGTTACTTTCCATAGTAACAAGTGACAGTAAATTTCAGCACACTATATAAATTTTTTCCTTACCAAATTCCACCTACCAAAGGCGCTTCACTCCCTGGCAACGGCGCCAGAAAAGAGTCTTGATGACCCACAAGTATAGGGGATCTATTGTAGTCCTTTCGATAAGTAAGAGTGTCAAACCCAACGAGGAGCAGAAGGAAATGATAAGCGGTTTCCAGCAAGGTACACTACAAAAAAAGACACATCCGTGACATTTTGGGCCGAATGAATTTTTTTTCTGTCATACATATGACACTTCTATGATGATAATTGTGACAAAACCCGGTATCATCATAGATGTGGTGGGCCCCTACTTCTATGACAAAAAATCATGACAGAAAATGGGCTTTTCGTCCTGGGTGGGCCTGAGACGCAGCTCCATGACATTCTTTGGGCCGTCCATGACGGAAAAAACCGTGGTAGAAGCGAGGGGGAGGAAAATTTCGGGGAGTTCCCGGTTAGGGTGGGAGGTCGGGGGCCGAGCGATGCGCATTTCTCTCATACACGTATGCGCGTGTGTGCGAGGCGTTGGCTCTAACTGAACCCGAGTGAGGCATTGGGCTCTAACTGAACCCGAGCGAGGCGTTGGGCTCTAACTGAACCCGAGCGATTGCACTGCAGGCTACGCGTTACTGAACCCGAGCGATCAATCGATGGCTGTTAACTGAACCCGATCGAGCGATTCCTTCGCTACTGCTGCTAACTGAAGCCGATCGATGGGATGAACAGTGAGCATTGCGTGGAGGGGGGGGGGTTGGATGAACAGTGAGCGGTGGCGTTGCCTCTGGATGAACAGGACCTCGTGGTGTGGTGGAGGGCTGGATGAACAGTAGACAGTGGAGGGGTGCCCGTGGAGGGGTGGATAAACAGGACCCCGTGGTGTGGAGGGCTGGATGAACAGTAGACGGTGGAGGGGTGGTTGAACTGACCCCGTGGTGTGGAGAGCTGGATGAATAGTAGATGGTGGAGGGGTGCCCATGGAGGGGTGGTTGAACAGGACCCCGTGGTGTGGAGGGCTGAATGAATAGTAGATGGTGGAGGGGTGGTTGAACAGTAGCCGGTGGAGTAGCACGCGGTGGAGGCTAGATGAACAGGAGCCCGTGGAGGCTGGAGGAGGTCGATGGTGGAGATGAACAGTATCCCGTGGAGTCCCGTTTTGCGGTACGCCACACCCCTCCCGATGAACAGGACCCCCGTTTTGACCGTAGCACTCCAACACAAGTCCGTTTCGTCCGTTTTGCGGTACGCCACACCCCTCCCGTTCAACAGGACCCCCTTTCGACCGTAGGAGGTCCGTTTCCTCCGTTTTGCGGTACGCCAGACCCCTCCCGATGAACAGGATCCCGTTTCGAACGTGGCCGGTCGAACACAAGGCCGTTTCCTCCGTTCTGCGGTACGCCAGGCCTCGTTTCCATCGCCTGTTCTATCCAAGTCCTCCCGATGAACACGACGCATTCCGGTGCCTCCCCATGAACACGACGCATTCCGTTTCCTCCCCATGAACATGACGACGATGCTGTTTCTCCATTCCGACCCAACCATGTACACGAGCCCTGGCCGTACGTATGCGCGAGTAGGCGTTCGAGACCCTGCCCGTATGTACACATACGTGGCCGTATTTTCTTTCTTGCACCCTGGCCGCTGTACGTACGTGTACATGCTACGTGCGCGCCTCTACTATGACACGTGCGCGCCTCTACTACGACACGTGCACGCCTTTACATCGACCAGTATGTACGTACACGTTCGCGACCAGAATGACAACACTACGTACGCTTTGACCAGGTGGGTCCCGACTGTCAGGCACTTCCTTGCCTGCGAAGATGTAGCTGGTGGGTCCCAGCAGTCAGGGGGTGAATCGTTTTTTTGCCCGGACGCACTTCCTTGTGTGCGAAGATGTAACTGGTGGGTCCCAACAGTCAGGGGGAAATGTTTTTTTCGCGAAATACGGTGGCCCGTCCGGTGGGTCCCAGCTGTCAGGTGGAGGAATCATTATTTTCCGCATAATAAGGAGGCACTTCCTTGCTGCGGCCGTGGACCTAGCTGTCAGCCTCTCCACATACAGTCCACGTCCGATGGAAGTCGTTCCTTGACCATGTTGACCACGCCGCACCGAGAGCACCAGGGCGGTGGACGACGGTGAGGCCTAGGAAGGGGACGATACGGAGGCAGGGAAGACTCCGCAGTTGTTTCCCACGTGGAGGGGAGTATGACTGAACAAGGGTTTATTGGTTCGTCTACCATTGCCAGAGAATAACAGCAGGTGTGGGTGAGTAGAGGGATGTCTAGGCTAGCGATGGGAGTATGGTCGGGCGGTGAGGCCTGCGCGGCAGCACAGCTGGCCGCGAGGAGGAGGGAGCAGGCAGTCCCGCCGGCGCTTGTTTGAGCAGCTGGAGCAGGAAGAACAGAGATTGAAGAAGCACGACGGCCGTTGGATGGACATCCAACAGTCAGTGCTTGTGCGTCAACCTATTTTTAGGAAAGCCTCAAATCTGTGAAAATAGCATACAACCCATCTACCATTATTTCTAATAATTTACAGCCCATTTGCTAATTCTTAAGGTTTTTTTGGAGCCCATATTCTTTTTGTTAGCATTACAACCCATCTTGTGGCAATGGTTAAAAAATTATATGAAATTTTGCATATTTCGGTGCGGTCCAACTATTTTTAATCCCGACATTTCGACTCACATTCAAACTGATTTTAAAAATAAATGTATATCAATATAAAATCCAACAAATTCTCCACGCATAAAAATTAATGTAATTTAAAATCTTGAAATGAAAAAAAAGATATTTGAAACTAATTGCCGGTTTGATGTGTTTTAAAAATATACAACCCATTGCTCATTACTGATGGGCCATTTTCTCGGCCAGCCGAATGGAAGCTCTCCTTGTCTTGAAAGATTTGCAGCCCAACATGCCTGACAAAGCAACTTACTTGGCAAATCACAAAAAAACTGGGCTGTGGCTGTGGACCCAGCTGTCAGCCTCTCCACGTACAGTACTCTTCCGATGGAAGTCGTTCCTTGACCACGTTGACCACGCCGCGCAGAGAGCACCACGGCGGTGGATGACGGTGAGGCCTAGCAAGGGGACGACGCGGTAGTGGAAGCCCGCGCGGAGAGGACTACGAGGGTTCACTGGTTCGGCTGCGGTGTGAGGCTGCCATCGCCGCAGGGCCTGGCTAGCGGTGGGAATAGTAGGGGGCGGTGAGGCCTCTGCGGCAGCACAGCCGGCCACGGGAGGCAGGAGCATGCGGCACGACCGGTGCTGCTTTGGGCGACTAGAGCAAGAAGACCAGAGGTTGAAGAAGCACTACGGCCGTTGGATGGCCATCGTACGGTCACTAGAGCTAGAAACGTTCATATTGACTAAGTTGACAAAGCCCTTCGTCCCCGTAAACTTAGTAGGCCCACAAGTCATTCTCCCAGCAAGGTGAGTCCCAGCTAGCCGGGGGAGTATTCATTTTTTTGTGTGTAATAAGGAGGCACTTCCGGTGGGTCCGAGCTGACAGCGGGGGGAACGTTTTTTTCGTGAAATATGGTGGCCTGTCCGGTGGGTCCCCGCAGTTAGGGGAAACGATTTTTTTCGCAAAATACTGGTGGCCCGTCCGGTGGGTCCCCACTGTCAGGTGGAGGAATAATTATTTTCCGCGTAATAAGGAGGCATTTCCTTGTGTGCGGCCGTGGACCCAGCTGTCAGCCTCTCCACACACAGTCTACTTCCGATGGTGTCGTTTGTTGACCACATTAACAACGCCGCGCCGAGCACATCCAAGGTGGTGGATGACGGCGAGGATCCGGACAGCAACGAGCCGGAGATGGGAAGACGCGGGAGTAGAGTCGCGGACAGAGAGGTGTACGAGGGTTAACTGGTTCTAGTGCGGTGTGGTTCGGCAGTTGGTGGAGAAGAACATGAGGTGTGGAGGGGTGGAGGGATGGCCTGGCCAACGGTGGAGTAGCGCTTCATAGCGAAGCGTGCTAAGCAGAGCTGCTAGTAGCAGGAGGCGGGAGGTGGTCCCGACGGCGTTGGAGGAAGAATACGAGAGATTGAAGATGGATGCCGGTCGTTGGATGTAAATCCAATGGCTAACATGTCAGAACCATTTGTTGACTAAATTGACAACGACTTGCATTGGCTTCGACCTATTGGCCCACATTTCAGCCTCCAAAAATGTGGCACGTATTCAACCCATTTTTTCAGAATTTATAGACTTTTTTTGCGCGGTAGAATTTACATTCAATTTGATCTTTTTTTTGAATTACAACCATTAGCTGTGCTGGGTGAACAAATAATGTAGCGTCCATGCGGCCCGTTTATTTTATTTCCTAAAAAATTACAGCCCATTTGCACTTTCTCGAAATACATGATTTTGCTGGGCTGATTCTAATTATAATGTTGGGTTGGGCCAGCAAAGTTATCAAAAAATAAAAAGGGGCTGAGCATTTTGTTATAAATATATTTAAATAATAAGTGATATTATTACATTCATCCTTAAATTTACAGTCTTACCAAGCTTTATATAATAACATATAAAATAATTTTTTTTAGAAAAACAGGGAGCATCTCCCCGGTTCCATTACTGAGAACGAAACCACAACATATTCTGATACAGCAGCTCAAAGAGCAGTTCGAAAGCAAAGGTAGAAAAGCTACAAACTAGGGGGTGGATGAACAAGTTCTCTGAATAACACAAATCACCCGAGCGGTGCCAAAGGCAGAGCGGATAGAGCACTCAAATGACACAAGGAGGGTCCAGCGAAGCCTTCATGGTCTTCAGCCGAGGGGTCGTGTCAGCCTGCGACGACCAGTAAGCAAGTGGAGACACCAGGCTGGAAGGCGTAGCATGGTGGATGTCCCTCTTTTTCGGCGCCAGGTGCCCATCATCTTCATCAGAGATCTTCAGACGAGCCCACGGGTCCAGCCCCAGAGCAGGTCAAGCCTTGTTCAACAACAAGTGATCGCCAACGGTTTCTGGAGGGATCTTGTTAGGGTTTCCACGAAGCTCATCAACTTGTCCTTGTCCGATCCGGAGGAGAGAATCGCCCAGTTCCTCACCATGTTCCTGATCAACCTCAAGACCTGCAGAATGGAAATCCAGGAGGTGTTACTGAAAATCATAGCATTTCTATATTTCCAGAGGCACCAAAGGACAACTGAGCTAATAGTGTTTAAAACTAAGCACTTTTTGGTAGCAATCCAAAATCTGGCGACAGATTTGAAGGATGAGCCAATCTGACTAGAGAAATATTCCTCAATGTGGGCCCAGAGATGTTTAGCAACTATACATTCAAAAAATAGGTGAGAACAAGACTCCTGTTCCAAGCAGTAAACACAATCAAGGGGTTTGATGATGTGTCTCTTCCTAAGGTTATCCATATTCATCAATTTGTTTTTGGAGAGAAGCCAGAGAAATACATGAATTTTAGGGGGAACTCTCAATTTCCAGACAGCAGGGATAAACACGGGTTGAACCCCTCTAAAGTTGATAACATTATAGAGGGAGCTGGAGGAATACTTCCCCTTATTGTCCAGCTGCCAAATCAGGGCATTCGGCTCGGCAGTAAAGGTAATGCTTTTGGCAATTTCCTCCAACTGGAACCATTGTTCCATGAGACTATCACTAAAGTTCCTTCTAAAAGAGAGTTTTAGGCATTGACCGTCCAAACTTCATTTACACTTTTGTTAAGCTCATTGCGGACAGAGTAAATAGGCAAAAATTGGACTGCTAGGGGTGATGTGCCAAACCAAGTATCTTCCTAGAACCTGGTTCTGCTCCCATTCCCTATGTTCCATCTGTAGCCAAATTTCACAGCATGCATAATAGATTTTAATCCTTTCCAGAATCTAGAGGTCTTAGGGTTGGAGGAAGGGACAAAAATATTAGGTTTATTTCCTAGGTATTTATGGGAAATAAGAAGCTTCCAGGGTTTCAGGTCTTCCTCATAGAATCTTTTAATCCAAGACCCTAGAAGACAGATGTTAATTTCTTGGAGGTTAGGTATGCCTAGGCCTCCAAAATCTTTTTTCATAGAGACTAGGGCCCAATTAGCAAGGTGTAGCTTCCTATTTCCCTCAAAATCATTCCACAAGCAATGATACATCTGAGAATTGATGAGGTTCACTGCCCATTTAGGGAACTTGAAGAAGGAGAGGAGATACACTGGAATGCTAGCCAAACAAGCTTGTATGAGGATCAATCTACCTTTGTAAGAGAGAAGTTTGCCCCTCCACCCAGCAATCCTTTTAATGATTTTATCCAGAAGGGGTTGGATATCCTCTCTCCTCAGTTTATCATAGTGGAGAGGGATACCTAGGTACTTAATGGGGAAGTTACCTTTATTACAGACTAGAATAGAGAGGAAGTCAGCTAACTCCTGATCATCCATGTTGATAGGGGTGAGTTGACTTTTAGAGTAGTTGATTCTCATGCCTGAGACTTATTCAAACCAGGTTAGAACAATTTTCAGATTGCTAGCATGTGTGGAGTCATTGTCTAAGAAAAGGATGGTATCATCTGCATATTAAAGGCAAATGATGCCACCAGGGCAGACCTCAGGACAGAGCCCTACAATCAGACTATGATCAGCAGCTTTGCTCAGCATTTTAGTAAGAACGTCCACTACTAAATTAAACAAAATCGGGGAGATGGGGTCACCTTGCCTAAGGCCTTTACCAGCAAGGAAAAAAACACTTTCACAGTTATTTAACTTGACCCCAACAGACCCCCCATGAGTAAGTTGCTGGATCCAACTCTCCCTTATGAAAGGCTTGGAAAAGAAGAGATCATTTTTCACCAAGTCCCAAAAATGCTGGTAAAACAGGAAGGGAATCCCATCAGGACCAGGAGCCCCATCGGGATAAGAGCTAAAAATGGCTTCCTTCACCTCTGTCTCTGAAAAAGGGGCTTCTAGCAGCTCATTTTCAGCAGGAGAGACTTTTTCAGAAGTAGAGAAAAAATTGTTTTGTAGAGAGAACCCAGAAGGGTTTTCTTTCTTAAACAGGTCTTCGTAGAAGTCACTAGCCACTTTCAGCATCTCATCTACCTCAGTAACAGGGCCATTAGGGCCATCATGGGAGTGAATGAGGGTTTTCCTCCTCCTCTGGTTAGCTACTGCATGGAAGTAAGCAGTATTTGTATCACCCTCCTTAATGTTCCTATCTCTTGACCTTTGTTTGGCTTTGATTTCTTCTTGAAGCCAAATTTTCTTGAGCTCTCCATGGACAAAGTTTAATCTACTAGTCTCAGCCTCAGAGAGGTCAGTGGTTTCTGCCTTAATATCTAGAGAATCAAACTCAAGGAGGAGAAGCCTTTTGTATCTTCTAAGATTAGCTTCCTCATTGGAGTTCCACCCTTTGGTAGTTCTTCTAAATCTCCTAATTTTGATCTGCCAATTTTCTAGGGGGCAACTGCTCCCAGTAGGCTCATTCCAGATTTTCCTGACTAGCTCAGTAAAATCTTCTCTAAGCAACCACCACTTCTCAAATTTAAAACTATTGCTCTTTGGAGTTTGGTTAAGACCAGAGTCCCAGAGCAAAGGAGTGTGGTCACTACCACATCTGGGTAGAGCTCTACAACTAGAAAGGGGAAAAAACTATCTAATTCCGTGTCATAGAAAATTCTGTCAATGGTGGACATAATCCTGGAGTAGCACTTCCAACATATCTAGCAGAACTGTGGGTTTTTCTTCTGACAGGGGAATTCTCAACTTTATGAGTAACCATTTTGCATATAAAAAAACTCTTGGGCTTGACACATTTATCCAAATGATGCCCTAGTTCCCCACAGTTGTAGCAGACCACCTCAGAGTATGCCATAAGGCCCGAAGCACGGGCAGGAGCAGTTTTCTGGATGTCCTGTCTCTTCTTTTGCTGATTCTTGCCTTGAGATTTCCCACTGATATGAGAGTCAGAACCACCAGCAGATTGATCTTAGGCAATTACAGGAGCCTGCCCAAATTGTGCCCCCATTTGGGGCGGAGGTGGGCCATACCACTGCCCAACTAGCGGTCCCCCCATTGTGATAGGGGAAATTCATCGGAGTTCCTGGTTCCTTCTCGTCCTCCAGCCAGATGTTGTCTCTTAGGAAGCAGAAATAACCACCAGACAGCTCTTTTGTAGCAGATTGCAAGCCTAATTTCAACCTTCTGCAGGTTTGGGGGAGAGGTAAGGTAGGGGATCCACCTGCTCCGGCTCCGGTGGCGTGCTGGTGGGCAGGAGTCCAGTCAAGCATTCCCATCTCGCAGCACGGCATGGATCTCCTGAATTCACTTCTCCTTTCGCCCATCGAACGAATGCAATCAACGGCTCACTGGGGTGGGGCATCCTGTGCTTCTCCGAGAAATCTCCTTCGAAGTAGATCCGCAGGGCTAGATTCAGCAGCTACCAATCCACATGATCCTTGCACATCCGAGCATACCTACGCGAGTGAGAGACGGATTCGGTCCCTCCTTGGCTTCCTCCCTCGCAGCTTCCTCCTCTACTTGCCTCCATTCGCGCGTGCACTGGGTCCAGGAGAGAGCGTCATCGCGGATCCGCATCGCCCGCTCCCTCCATCTCCTCCCTCGAGTCTCCCACAGCACCGCCGGCGCGAGGGAGTCGAGCGGCTGGAGCATCTGTGGGAAGGCTTTGTAGACATGTGGGAGATGCATCTTGTACATCTGCCTGTCTTCGAGCCATTCCCCTATGGATATGGCCGGCGACTCCATGGGGCGCGCGAGCGGACTT
>NC_041384.1:626927974-626958790 GCF_002162155.2 Triticum dicoccoides | reverse complement strand
GGGGGCGGCGGCGAGGGTGGAGGTGGTGGCGGGGGCGAAGAGGATCGCGAGAGTGGTCATCTATTTGCCAATTATGTGAACTAAATAGTCAACATATAAAATAATTTAAATATATACAATATAGTTAGAAGGGAAACATAAGTTGGACCTAGCATTCCTATTCTTATATAAAAATAGAACAGACCTCTGCGTTTTCTTCAAAAAATACATAAATTGGGCTGCCAAAAATAAAACCTCGGATGGGAGGTCCATAGGCTGGTCGATACATGACGGCCCTAAGAAAATACAAACAGGCCTATGGACCTCCCATCCGAGGACGTGGGCTGCGCATGTTAAAATGAAAGCCTAGATAGGGCAGCCCAAAACCACGTCCAACACTTGCCAAAACTTCGTGCCTCGTTTTCTCTGTGTTTCGCACACTCGACATTGTGTGGGCATTTTGACTATGCATCATATGAAGATGTGTTATGCATGAATGTTGATCAGCATGATGTTAGCTGGCTCGTAGTTCCATTTTTGACCATGAATAAAACTTCCAACATGATGTTAACCCTGTTTGAAAAGGCCGTGTTAATATAAATGCTCTGCCTCTAAAAGTTGCAGTTTCTTATCTGAAACTGAACTTGCAGTTTCTTATCTGAAACTGAAACTTGCAGTTTCTTCTCTGAGAATCACATTGTCTGCACTTTTATACTCCTATGAAACTACATTTTTTTAAGTGCTAAAAATAGATATCTAGAATTCATAAAATACTTCATATGCTCAATATTGCAAATCTGAAATTCAAAAGACATTCATATCTGAAAGTACTCTCAAAATACACAACACAAAACACAATTCACAACCTGCAAATACTGACAACCCTAAGCTCCTCCTGACAATTCACAACCTGCCCGACTATTGGGCTGGGGGCAGCCTCCTCCTATTCCTCGGCGGCAGACAGCCGCCCTGTGAGACAATGTGAACGGCGAGGGAGACGATGGCGGGGAAGCGTCATCGGGCCAACTACTTTTATCCTCTTGAAGTTGGGTTCGGTCGACGAAGACTCCACCGGCTCGCTCTGGCAGGACACCCTCACAAACGGCACCCTGTAGATGCTCGATCCTCCAATCTCTGGTGGATGCTCCATCTAGGATCGATACTCCCACCACCGCTCCCTCATGATCGGATTCGGTGAATCTGTTTGCTCCATGACCCAGAGGAGCAGCTCTATGTACTCCGGCGCGACTCCCTCCGGGAGTATCGCCGCCTTTTCGCTCTGTTGCAGATATTTGGCCATGGATGTCGCCGGCGCCGCTAGTTGGTCCTTGTTGTCAAACCAAGACTGTATCTCCAACATCCTAGCTAGCTTCACAGGGTCGCCGTCTGTGATCCTCACATATCAGTTGTACTCCTCCATCGATCTACTTCTCCACAGCACCTTCATTCGCCTGCGGTGGTTTTTGAATGGAAGAGGAGAGGAGCAGCGCTGGTTTTGGATTAGAACGTGAGAGGAGCGACGCTGGTTTTGGACTGGAACAGGAGAGGAGGGGCGGTAGTTTTTAAATGGAAGAGGAGAGGAGCGGCACTACATTTAGATTGGAACATGAGAGGAGCGGCGGTGGTTTAAGAGGAGAAGAGCGGAAGAGCGGCGCTGGTCTTGGAAGTATTTTTTTTGTTGTTTCGCGTATTTTGGGTCAAAGTTTGACCATGTACTGTATTTGACAAGCAAAATGTGAATGCATGTCACCAAATTGATTTTGATTTTGATCTAGCCAAAGCGCGCTGGCCCTCTCGTCCAATCCTAAATTGCTGCCGCACGCTCCTCTCCCTCTTCTCCATTGCAAAACCACCTCCTCTCCTCTCCATCATCTCCATTCCAAAACCACCGTCTCGCCTCCGTTTTCTAGACGCTTTGCTCCATGGCGCGGGCGCAATCCATGGATACAAAATTAGTATACTGTATACTATTTAAAAGTCGAGGGCGGGGCTTTTCCTGCGCGGTAGGCGGCGGGGCAGTTCCGCCTAGTCGGTTCGATAGAGACGCGAGAAGACGAGGGAGTATGTAACACCCCGGATGTAATTTACCTTATATGTATCCCAACTCTTGCCGTTTCCGGTGCTAAATTATTTTATTTTCCTTGGGTTCAGGTTTTGTCTCCGTGTGTCGTTGTCGTTGTCATGCATCTCATATCATGTCATCATGTGCATTGCATTTGCATACGTGTTTGTCTCATGCATCCGAGCATTTTCCCCGTTGTCCGTTTTGCATTCCGGCGCTCCTATATCCTCCGGTGGTCCTTTCTACCTCTTTTCATGTGTGGGGGTTAAACATTTCCGGATTGGACCGAGACTTGCCATGCGGCCTTGGGTTACTACCGGTAGACCGCCTGTCAAGTTTCCTACCATTTGGACTACGTTTGATACTCCAACGGTTAACCGAGGGACCGAGAAAGCCTCGTGTGTGTTGAAGCCCAACACCCTTCCGTTTTGGCCCAAAACCCAACAAACCCTCCTCCATCATCTAGAGCGTTTGATCACGATCACGTGGCCGAAAACCGCACTCCATTTGGAGCTTCCTAGCTCCTCCTATGTATAAAAAGGCACTCCCCCCGAAAATCCCGGATCAAACCACCCTAACCCTAGCTCCCCTTCCTCTCCGCGCGCCGGACAACATCCGGGCCGCGCCAGACAAAGCCGTTGCCGCCGCCCCGCGCCAATAGCGCGCAGCCACGTGTCCCTGGCCGGCGCCCACAGCCGCCGAGGCCCGCTCGGCCCGCAGCGAGCCCCCGAGCCCATCTCCTCGCCACCCGCGCGCCCGTCGTCTTCCTCCTCGCGCCCACACCACCCCGATCCGCTTCGGTCGCCGCACCGCCGCCGCACTCCTCGTCGGCCGAAGCCGAGCACCGCCGCGGCCAGCCCGTGCCTCGCCGCCCCGCCGCCTCGCCGCTCCACCGCGGCCACCTCGTCGTCCGGCGAGCTCATCTCTACCCCGGCCTCTCCTCCGCCCCCTCGAAGCTCCGGCCACCGCGACCACAACTCTGGCGAACAGGAACTCCGGCGAGCGCCTCGAAGTCCGTGCCGATCTGGATCTGAGATCCGCTAGGGTTGACTTTTGCCCCTAACCCTAATTTATTTGTGTTTTTCATCATGACGTAACTCCGCATCCGTAGCTGCGATTTGCGCGTGTAGCATATCAAAATGTTCGCCTCAGAGAGTACATCATTTCATATCATTGCATCATTTTCATTTATGCTCATCTTGATGCCCGAAACACTGTTGGAAGAGGGCTATGTGATATAATTGTCAGATCTGTTTCATCAAATAGCTATTTGTCATTTTTGCCATGATTAATGTGTGCATGATATGCTCCTGAGCTCTACATGAGTTTTGTTATATGCCATGCCATCTTTACAAAGGTGCTTACCATGTATTTTTGTGATATGTGTGGTGACTAGCACAAGCTTGCAAAGTAGTGCATTCGTTAATGCTGATTTCAGGGACTTAGAATTTCTCTAAGTCCTTGTCCTGATTTTGTCATTATGCCATATATTCATGTTGTTTCCTAGTGATCCGTGCCTCTTTTGAGGATGATCAGTAAGGATGTTTTGTTACTATTGTGGTTCTATATCCATCTATGTCCTTGTTTGCATTTATGGAGCACCCTAGCTTGAGTCAATCGAGCTCTACTTTTGCTATTTCGTGAATCCTGGCAGATTGTTGACTTGTTAGCGATTTTGCCGAGGATGTTGTTATTGATCCGTGCATGCTATGTTATTGTTCTTGCCATGTCTAGCTTCTATGTTATGTATTCTTGATGGGTGTGTACATAGTTTGTCATGCCATGCTCTGTAGCGAGTGCATCGAGCTCGTGAACATGCCTACTCGTTAACATATTTGCATGCTCCAGTTTTTCACTAAGTCTATAATCTGTTTATGTTTTTGCCATGTTCACATGCTTGCAATTGTATTTTCTGATCCCTTTTGGCTCAAGGTCACTAAGGGACTTTTGTTATGTGCTTTGAGTAGCTTCATGTCATGCCTTGCTTTGCCATGTTAAGTTCCTGTAGCATATAGTTTTCATGCTCCAAAGTGTGCTACCTGATGTTAAATTCCATACTTGTGTTAATTTCACTAAGTCTGAAACCTGTTTATCATTTGCACTTTTGCCATGCTTGTTTGAACCTGTTAATGGATGAATTGGCCGTAGCTCAGTGTTCATCTTTTGTCAAGCATCATGAATGGATCCCTGCCATGTATTGTGTTGTCATGTTTGAGTGCTGTAGCATAATTAACTTGATGCATTTAGATGGCTACTTGCTGTTTATCACAGAACGGTGCCATAGTTTTGCTTGCCATTTCCAAACTGTGCATCCGATTCCGGTAATCTCTATATCGACTTCAACCGAAATCACCTCATCTTTCCAGTGGCACTCTTGGATTTATAAGTTGAGGCCAGGTTCAATCATTCCTTGTCAAATCTTGCATATGCATCACATATCGCATCCCGCATAGCATACCATGTTTGCATCATGTTGTTCGAGCTTTGCACGTGGTTGATTGTGTTCATTTTGCTTGTTTGTCTTGTTTGGGTAGAGCCGGGAGATGAGTTCTCTAACGAGGAGCCCATTGAGTTTGCTTACGAGGATCAAGTCAACTCTGACAACTTTGCAGGCAAGATGATCATACCCTCGAAATCACTTCTATCTTTGCTTGCTAGATGCTCGCTCTTTTGCTATGCCTATGCTACGATGCCTACCACTTGCTTATCATGCCTCCCAAATTGCCATGTCAAACCTCTAACCCACCATGTCCTAGCAAACCGTTGATTGGCTATGTTACCGCTTAGCTCAGCCCCTCTTATAGCGTTGCTAGTTGCAGGTGAAGATTGAAGATCATTCCTTGTTGGAACATTGTTTATTGTTGGGATATCACCATATTATCTTGTTATCTTAATGCATCTATATACTTGGTAAAGGGTGGAAGGCTCGGCCTTTTTCCTAGTGTTTTGTTCCACTCTTGCCGCCCTAGTTTCTGTCATATCGGTGTTATGTTCCCGGATTTTGCGTTCCTTACGCGGTTGGGTGATAATGGGAACCCCTTGACAGTTCGCCTTGAATAAAACTCTTCCAGCAATGCCCAACTTTGGTTTTACCATTCGCCACCTAGCCTCTTTTTCCCTTGGGTTCCACGGACTCAAGGGTCATCTTTATTTAAACCCCCGGGACAGTGCTCCTCTGAGTGTTGGTCCAACCTGTCAGCTGCCGGTGGCCACCAGGAGCAACTCTGGGCTGGCCTACCGGAACCTTGGACAATCCGGTGTGCCCTGAGAACAAGATATGTGCAGCTCCTATCGGGATTTGTTGGCACATTCGGGCGGTGTTGCTGGTTTAGTTTTACCATTGTCGAGGATGTCTTGTAGAACCGGGATGCCGAGTCTGATCGGAATGTCTCGAGAGAAGGAATATCCTTCGTTGATCGTGAGAGCTTGTGATGGGCTAAGTTGGGACTCCCCTGCAGGGATTTGAACTTTCGAAAGCCGTGCCCGCAGTTATGGGCAGATGGGAATTTGTTAATGTCCGGTTGTAGACAACATGAACCTTAACTTAATTAAAATGAATCAACTATGTGTGTAACCGTGATGGTCTCTTCTTGATGGAGTCCGGGAAGTGAACACGGTGTTGGAGTAATGTTTGACGTAGGTTGTTCTATAGTTCTTCGTTCATGCTTTGCCTCCTCTTCTCGCTCTCTTTTGCGAACAGGTTAGCCACCATATATGCTAGTCGCTTGCTGCAGCTCCATATATTACCTTGCCTTACCCATAAGCTTAAATAGTCTTGATCGCGAGGGTGCGAGATTGCTGAGTCCCCGTGACTCACAGATTACTTCCAAACCAGTTGCAAGGACTAATGATTCCGTTCCAGATGATGCGCTTGAGCTCAAGTGGGAGTTTGATGAAGACTCTCGCTGTTACTATGTGTCTTTCCCTGATGATCAGTAGTGGTGCCCAGTTGGGGCGATCGGGACCGTGTCGCATGTTGGGGTTGATCTTTTATTTTGGTACCGTAGTCGGACCATGAGTGTATTGGATGATTATAATGTTATTTATGTATTTGTGTGACGTGGCGAGTGTAAGCCAACTATGTACTGTTTTCCCTATTATCTATTTACATGGGTTGTTGTGAAGATTACCTTATTTGCGACATTGCTTTCAATGCGGTTATGCCTCTAAGTCGTGCTTCGACACGTAGGAGATATAGGCACATCGAGGGCGTTACAGAGTAGGCTGCTGCAAACGTAGGGCTGTGTGATTTGACAGCGAGTTACTGCTAGACAGGTGGGGCCCCGTGATTTGACTTGCCATTATCATTTTAACTGCGGCGCTACGACCGGCGTGAGTCTCCCAAATTCCTGACCACCTCCATACACGTGCCTCTCCCAATGCTCCACCATGTAGTAGAGGTTGGCTCTTGCATGAGAGCCCACTTCTCCACTTTTTCCTTGCCTCTCTTTCCTCCACATATGCAAAAATGCCATGTAAAGCGCACTATTGTACTTACTTTTACTTGCTCCTACAGGTGCTTAAGCTTGCCACATAAGCATAAAGTCTGATGTGGCAAGTTAATCAAGAAGAGAGAGAGACTAGTTTGTTGACCCAAGGAAGAAACGGTGCTAAGCGCGTGTACCTAGGTGAAAAGACAATTTTGAGTCTATAGCTAATTAAATGAAGCAAACTTAGAGGGTGCTTGGATACGTTTTAGTCCCATGACTAAAAGTAGTGGGACTAAAACATGCTAGCCTCACCCATGCTTGGATCCAAATACTAAAAAGACTAAAATCAAGTTAATGAGCATTTATTATCCTCCAAACCCTCCAATCCAGAACTCGCCTGTGTTAAAGGAGAGGAGTTAAATGAGTAGAGAGAGGACTAATCCGCATTTTAGTAGGGGTACCCCTGACTAAAAAAAATTTAGTCTCAAGACTAGTTTTAGCCCCTCTTTAGTCAGGGTGCTTGGAACTTTAGCCTCTTAAAGAGACTATTTTTAGTCAGACTAAAATAAGTCCCTTGGATCCAAGCACCCTCTTAGCAACACCATTTCATTGGAAGAGGTCACTCCTTGGCAAATGCAATAAATACACGCGCTTAGCACCGTTTCTTCCTTGAGTACGAAGAAAGAGATAGAGAGGAGTAAAAAGATACACTTATAGCCAACCTTGTTGTAGTATGAGTGACTAAGTGATGACTATGTATGACATGCCAACATTAGATAGCCTAATGCACCGTGTTAAATCTCCAAGGGCGCGACTGCGCGAGCGACGCGATGGTCGTGGTAGGCGCGACCATGATACGGGCTGCTGGCAGCCCTTGGATCTGAGATCAAACGGTCGCATGCTAAGTTGCTGAAAATTTGCAGAATAACCCTCCAGGATAGGATATTCACCCATAGGTCTAGAATCACGCCATGCAATCATTCGATCTCAGATCCAAGGGCTCTCGGAAGCCTGTATAATGGGAGAATGGAAAGCCACTACCCTGCCATTCGCACGCTGGCAGTTCGCTCCTACTCGTCCCCGCACGCCCTTCAATACTACGGTGGTTCGCTCCTGGTCATCCCGTCCATTCACATTACGGCAGTTCCACTAATCCTAACGCTCCTCCCAAATCCATGGCGTCCCAAATCTCCACGATCGGTGGTGAGTACAAGGTTAGAACCATCACCGGCGATGAGTTCGACGTCATCTACACCCGTTCTTCCGCGACGGTGAAAGGATGCCTTTCTCGCTTCAGAAGCATGTTCGAAGACTCACGTGATGAGTGGGTCACTGGACTAGATGTTGAGTACACCACAGTCCTAGGACGAGAGAAGGATCTAAAGGACGAAGAGAGGAAGAAGCCTGCCGTGATCAAGGTTTGCGTGCATGACTTATGCTTGGTCTACCACATATGCCATGCCGACGTTGAGTGCCAGGATTTTAAGGAGTTCCTCGAGAGCAACCTAGTCAAATTCATTACTGTAGACTTTGGTAACGACAAAGAAGTCCTGCATCGGATAGGCCTCGTTGTAGGCAACACCTTCGACCTCCAGAAGAATCAGCTGGTGTCCGCTCGTCAGCCTTCAATGCTGACCCTGGCAGGAGCCATGGTTCATCCTTCGTACGGTAAACTATAGAAACCTCCATACACGTTTCATCTTCATGCATGGAAGCAGAATGTACTAGATATAGACCACATCCACTATGCTGCAATGGATGGCTACCTTTCCTTCAATATCTACAAGGGTTGGATGAAGAGCAACAACCAAGTGTGCGGTTCAAGCAAAGAAGTATCGGCCAAGAGGAAGAGGGACAAGGATGAAGTCGAGGACGTGGACGAGGACTCCGAGTAAGGTGGCAGTGTCGTTGCTCATGGTGGTTCTAATGCAGTGTCTACCGGAATAGTTGCAAAGTTTAATTTCAGGTGTGCTTAATTTAATTTGAGGGGTGTGTTGTGCTGAGCCCCTAGCATAACTATGTTATGTTTCTTCTCATTACTTTTACTCTTCAGTACGTACATACTAGTATTTCTTACATTTCATCTTTTAGTTGGTATAGTACTACCACTCGTTTCTTCACATTATATACATACAATATATATGGCCAACATCATATAGCCAACAGTTTAGTTTTGTCCAAGAATTTCAGGGTGCTTAATTTTGAGGGGTGGGTTGTGCTGGACACCATTATTGTGACTAGCCTTTTTAATAGTACTATATGCATAATTTGGTGACGAGCGCTCTCTATATGTACCATCTTTTTTTAATTTCTAGTTTTGCTCCATGGCGCAATCCATCGATACTAATGATGTACAAAAGTATACATTTTTTAAAAGGCTAGAGGGCGGGGCGGTCTAGCTTGGTCGGTTTCACGAGAGGCGACGGCCTTTGTGATTTGACGGCTCATTACTGCTGGAAGGCGGGGCCTTGTGATTTGACTGCTCGTATAAATGCACGGACGACCTGACCGAGGAGGAGAAAAGAACCGTGCGGTATACTCAAGTTTTCCACTGGAGTAGTACTGCGACGGAGGAGCATGAAACACGGCAGCCCTGTGTCATATGGCGATAAAAAATGATCTAATTTGCTAGTCATCTCATTGTTAGCATTGTTCTATTCATTCCCTCAAAAAAACATTGTTCTATTCATGCCTCGCAGAGAACATGCCACGTGTGGCGAAACACCCGAAGCAAAAGATGAAACACAGGGGCAAAAGAAGAAGGAAGATTATCACCCCAAATGATCTAATTCGCCACGGAGTTGTAACTGCTTCTTCATCGCCTCCACGACCTCCATCTCCTTGCGCGTCTCCTCCGCCATCTTCATCATTGTGTCCATGACGCGACATTTCTCGACGCGAGCCTTCATCATCTGTTCCACGGCCATATTACGTACCTTGACAGCAGCCAGGTGCTCGATGCGGAGCTTCGCCAACTCTTCCTTCTGTTCCATGGCGAGGGCCTGCAACATCTTCATCGAGGAACTACTATTCTCATGCAGCTTCTTCCAGCCGGTGTTCTTCTCCTTCAATAGGTCGATCTCATGGCAGAGCTTCGCATTGTCCTCCTGAAGTCGCAGGATTTCGCTTGTCGCCTTCTTCTCCGAGGCAATGCTCTTCTTCAGCAGCATCACCAAGCCAGCGGTCAATTCCCCCTGCTGATTGAGCTCAGCGGGCATGTCGTCGAGGCTCTCCTTCAGCAACTCCATCAAGCCTTGGATGAACTCCTTCTGCTTATTGAGCTGATTGGGCATGCCGTCGAGGGATAACGACTCCAGCTCCGCTGGCTCGGCATGTTCGCCTCCGCGGCTAGGGCGCTCCTGGGAGCCATCGCCTGCCCGTGAGAGATCTTTCGATGTCTCTGCGTGGCGGTGAGCCCTCTCTATTTTTCCGCAGCCTTGGTTGCCGCTCCCTTGTTACAAGTAGTTCACGACCTAGAGCTCTGCTCACCGGCCATGGCAACGATGGACGAAGAAGAAGCACTTATGAGGAGGAAAGGTAGAGTGATTTTCGGTTAGGTAGTTCCCCTTTTTATAACCTAACTACTAGCACTAGTACTAATACCTGCATAGTGGGAACACATTCAGGTTTGGTACGTACTACTAGTAGGTGTGAGCAGGCTTTCGAATGTGATGGGAACAAGGTAAAGATTAATTGATGGCTTTGGTTTCGAGGCCCGAAACAGCTCCCGATGAGTTTAGCGGAACATAAATTTCAAGTACTACTACACTGCTCAAATGCGTAAATATTATGTTACTGTCAAAAATTGGCACAAAATACGAAGGTGACCAATGGAAGTACTACTAGCAACCCACGATTTAACTATTCACATGCGCGCAGTGGAGTAATAATGTCTTTCTTCCGCCCTCACATCCACTCAATTTGCATGTGCTGTATTAATTGACCATCAATGAAGTGAACGACTTTACACGCGTCAAATTATCACATGGGGTGGATCTTGGTACCAAATTGCGTCCGCCCGTGTACCCGCGTGTGCGTGCAAGGAATGAGTGTGTGCATGGCGTGTGTGCACATCTTCGCTTCATGCATGTACCACCAGTATGGCTCAGGGAGGATGAGTACATTCTTCTGGAACCAGCAGCACGTCACTATGATCAATCCACGCAAGGAGGTCGCGACAACGCCTAGACATGTGCCACCTGGCTTTATGAACTGTAAGAGAGACACTGTGTAGCGTGCCATTGGTATTCTAATTTACGTGTTTTGCACATACTCGAAGTACTAGTAAGGTACACGTGCATTGCACGCATCAGATTTTGCAACCAAATTATGAATAAATACCACACTATAGCATGTAAGCTCTGAGTCATATATGCCTGATGTAGCCCTTCGTTTAATTCTTATAGTTCATCTCATTCAAAATCAATTAGTTTTTATAAAAAAGCTAAGAACGCGGGAATAGGAAAAACATGGGATTATAGTGGAATGTCATCTTGAATCCTATAGGTTGTACGAGTGTTTGATTGTGCATAGAAAAAACGCAGAATTCTTTCAAAGAGGTTTGAGTGGATGGGATGTTTCCTATGAAATCTAGTGCAAATGAATCATATGGAAAAATTCCTATGGTTTACAATCCTACGAATCAAACAACCAAGATAGGAAAAGTTCCTAATGATTAGAATCCTCCAAAATTCCTTAGAGAATCCTTTGAATCAAAGAAGCCCTTAATCTATTTTATGATTCATGGAATTGTGTGTTTTAAAGCATAAAGTAAAAACTATTAATGGCAATTCAACTAGAATTTTTTTTGGGAAGTTATGATACGGAAGATTCTAGAACAAAAGAGAACCACTATTGTTTTGAGGTTTGTGCATTATGCTTAAGTTCAACCATGGAGTCTGCTAGATTATACACGTGGCAAAATCCGGTTGGGGGCTAGAAGATGGTGCGAGGGGCCGAGTGGAGGGAGACTATGAAGGAATGCACAAGTGCGAGATCGATATTTAGAGAGAGAGGGCGAACACGTGCGCTGATGCGCGCAGTGGCAGAGCCATGAAAAATAAATGAGCTAGGGGGCCAAGCATTGCTAATCCTTTATGAGGAGGGTCAATTCATGAACTTAAACCATTTTTAGCAGCAATTGTCTAATGATCACATTCATATTAGCCTTGATATATAGTGATGTTAGGGGGGAGGGGGGAGGGCCCTTACTGCCCCCTGTCTTCGCCATTGTGCACGCGTCTGAGAGATGAAGCAGAAAGCATGGATGATGAGAGGGGGACGTCGGATACATAATTAATGTGGGTGTATTAGCTATATATGTTAATCCTATATAGAGAGGTATAGACTGATCGATGTGGACGTGGGAAAGAGGGTGAAACCTCACTGGATATATCGATTGATCGGTTTGTGTGGAAAACTATGAAAGACCTAGCTATATACACACATACATAGAGGAACATCGATCGTTGCGCATGCACACGTGAGAGATAAAGAATGCCCGATATGATGGAGAGGGGGATGTGTGTTGGTGTGTGCCTTCATGGGAGACCGACCTGAAGAAAAAGATTGCATGCGTGCGATGGATAATGCCGACTGGTAGTGTGTGTGCATGCATGCACGAGAGAAGGTTAGTGGTACAATTATAAAGAGAAGACTACTGTGTGGGTGTAAAAGAATAGCCGAATAGGTGAGGTCACAATCAATGTAAAGTTGAATTCAAATATTTGAAGAAGAGATCCTTATGTTTGAAACCCATGCATGCATGAATATAACGGAGATCTGCGCGGTGTGGTTTGGAAATGAGCATGTTGTAATGTATACACATTGAACAAGGTCAGACTGATTTGAATTTGAGATACTGATGGCAGACATCATTTGGCCACGTCGCATCCGTGCATGGACACACTATTCTAATTGGAGATGATTTGAGTCATATATTTTTTATATTGTGTGCGGGTAACTTTAACTTTGGAAGATGGTCGTTGGATGAGGCGAATCCGATGGTCCAAAGATGACAAATTTGAGCACTACTGGCCATTGGATATCATCTAGATTCCACCATATTTTGCCACATGTATAATCTAGAAGACTCCATGGTTGAACTTAAGCATAATGCACAAAAATCAAAACACAAGCACTTCTTATTTGTTCTAGAATCTTCCGTATCAGAATTGCCCAAATGTTTTTCTACATGATTTGCCATTATTTGTTTTTACTTTATGTCTTACGACGCACAATTCCATGAATCTTAAAATAGATTTGCTTTCTTATAAAAACTAGATGATTTTGAATGAAATGAACTATAAGAATTAAATGAACATCTACATCATGCATATATGACTCAAATCTTGCATGCTATAATGTGGTATTTATTCATAATTTGGTTGCCAAATCTCATGCGTGCAATGCACATGTACCTTACTCTAGTCTAAATGGTGTTTGTGTGTGTGTTGTGCGTGTTGAGGTGCAAATTGTCTTTTTTTGGGTACACGTTAAGCTTGTTCTTCCGAAATTTCAAGCCGCGCCTTGTTATGCCGAAAATTCAAGCTAGCGTCTCTGTCTATCGTGCTGGGAAACTCCCGCCTCTTCAACCCGCGCCTTGTTAGCCCGAAATATTTAAGATATATGTTTGTCTCGTTGAGCTCCGACAACTCCCTCCATCTCAACCCGCGCCTTGCTATTCCGAAATTACAATGCGCGCAAAAACTCCCACCTCTTGTGAAATCCCGACATGCGAAATGCCCGTGGTACCCCTGAACCAAAAGAACCGCCTCAAATCGGTGGGGGTACTTTCGTAACTTACCCAACATTTCGGACAAGCGCGTCTCTAAGCCATGGTTCCCCACTGCCATCCCATCCACCTACCCAATTCGTACACCGAGGCCGCGAAAACCCGTGACGAAACCCCACACCCTGCTCCATTCACCACCCAGCCGAAGCCTCTTCCCCGACGATGTCGTCCACAGCAACACCTCGACATCCCTCATCCATCGTACCGGATGAGGATCCATCGTTGATCTCATCGTCCCGCCGGTTCAGCCACACCGTCCTCCACATCCAAGGAGTTTCCCCGACGTTCCCCTCGTCTTTCGCGCCACCTCCATTCCCACACCACCGTCTTCACCTGCACCACCGGAAGAGCATCATCATCACCGTTTCCTCGGATGAAGCTGCGGCTTAATCGGCACCACCAAAGAGGTTGTACACTAATCGCTACATTTTCTTCTTGATTCGATCTCACGGTGCTGCCGGCGCTCGGTCCCGAGCCGACACGGCGCGGCTCCATCCACGGAGGCGTCGCCGGCTACTTCCTCCACGGCGTCGCTCCCTCGGCGGCGACGTCCACATCAGTAGGACCTGCTGCTGCTTTAGCTCTTGCTCGTGCTGCTGCTCTACTCTTGCTCTCGGTCCCCTTCCTGGTCTGCTCTTGCTATTGCTCTTGCTCGCGCTGATGCTCTCGCTCTTGCTCTTGCTTGCGATGCTGCTCTGATTTAGCTACACTTCACTCCGATGCCGCCGGGGTGAAGGAAGAACCAGCCGCAACGGGGAGGGGGGCTCGCCGGAGAGGTACCCCACTATCTATCTTAGCGTTCAGGTTGGGGGCGATGGTCGCCGGCGGTGGCGGGGCGTTGGCGGGGCGGTAGCATGGGGATCGTCGGAGAAAAAGCTTGGCACGGGGGGCCTAGAGGGATGGCCGGGGCGGCGGCGGACCAGCGGTGGGGAGTGTTTTCGAGGCGGGCGGCGCGGCGCACCATCGGCCGCGGGCGGCGGGGGGCTGCTGTTTGGCCGGCTCAGGGGGGTGGAGGTTGAAGATGAACCGCAGGCCCTTGATTTCATATCCAACGGCTGCAAAATCGACTGACCAGAGATGAAAAAGTCAGTCAACCGACGTGTAGCCTCACCTTGCTAGTGCGTTCAGTTTCGACAGCAAAATTCAGTTTCGACAGTTAAGTTCAGTTTCGACAGTTAAATTCAGTTTCGACAGTTAAGTTCAGAGATGAGCGGCTGATGTATTTTATGTCTAGCACTTTGTGTTTATGTATTTTACATCATGTATTGGAGATGCTATTAGAATTCCACCCAGGTTAATGTTGTTCGTTGTCTCTCTTGTCCTGCTTCAGCCTCGGCGTCGTACAACTCACCGGAGCTGCTCCAAGGATGAAACCCTCCATCACAGAGGAGCAGTACCTCGGGCTCCATCTCCAGACGCCTAAGATCTTCTTCCCCTCCTCCGACAGCCAAGTTAGCCGGAGCATCCTCACCGGCCAACCCAATCACGCTGAGATCGACATGGCTTCGCCAAAGAGGTTGTACACTTGTTGCATCTCTTTTTTACTCTACATGTTATATATATTGTCCACTGAGCACTCGTAGTAACGGGGAATACTATTATTTTATCCTATTATATGACAAGCAGTGAGGTACCAGGCAACTTAGCTATCCGTGATGGACTCTCTTGAACGCCATTGTCGGTGTCAAAACCGGCGGATCTCGGGTAGGGGGTCCCGAACTGTGCGTCTAGGCCGGATGGTAACAGGAGGCAGGGGACACGATGTTTTACCCAGGTTCGGGCCCTCTTGATGGAGGTAAAACCCTATGTCCTGCTTGATTAATATTGATGATATGGGTAGTACAAGAGTAGATCTACCACGAGATCAGAGAGGCTAAACCCTAGAAACTAGCCTATGGTATGATGGTTTGTTGTCATTGTTGTCCTACGGACTAAAACCCTTCGGTTTATATAGACACCGGAGAGGGTTAGGGTTACACAAGGTCGGTTACAAAGGAGGAGATATCCATATCCGTATTGCCTAGCTTGCCTTCCACGCCAAGTAGAGTCCCATCCGGACACGAGACGAAGTCTTCAATCTTGCATCTTCATAGTCTAACAGTTCGGCCAATGGAGATAGTCCGGCTGTTCGAAGACCCCCTAATCCAGGACTCCCTCGGTAGCCCCTGAACCAGGCTTCAATGACGATGAGTCCGGCGCGCAGTATTGTCTTCGGCATTGCAAGGCGGGTTCCTTCTCCGAATACATCACAGAAGAATTTGAATACGAGGATAGTGTCCGACCCTGCAAAATAAGTTCCACATTCCACCGTAGAGAGAATAATATTTTTGCAGATCTAATTTGCTGGCTTGTTTTGGCAGCACGATGTTATGTCATGGCCCGGTGATTATTCGAACCGTTTCTCCACACATAACGCGAGGCGGTTTCTTGACACGTCTTGCCGAAGCGGAGATTGTGTTCCCCCAATTACGAGATTCTCATTAATGCGGTCGTGGGTAACCCAACCGTGTCTAGGACTCCTAGATTATAGGCAAGTCCTAAACGGCTACGGAGTGGACGCTTGATATTCACCCTTTTATAAAGGGACAAGGTTTACGCTTTTTCCCTCTCGTGCTCAATCGAACCCTTCCCCCACCTCGAGTTCTAACACCCAAAGCCTAGGTTAGGTGCTCCGGATCTTCAACCATGTCCGGATCCAGCCTTCAAGGCCGATGGACGCCCTCCTCCGTTACAGAAGAGGACATTAAGAAGTTGAGGGAGGCCAGATACTTGACCGCCGAGGTTTCGCATGGGCTGCCTGCTCGAGGGCAGATCGTCCCTACTCCCAAACCCAACGAGAACGTCGTGTTCGTCTCCCACTTCCTCCGAGGTTTAGGCCTCACTCTGGATCCCTTCGTCAGGGGTTTGATGCTCTATCACGGGCTAGATTTCCATGATCTAGCTCTGGACTCCTTTCTCCACATCTCGACATTTATTGTTGTGTGCGAGGCCTTCCTCCGCATTACCCCTCACTTCGGCTTGTGGCTCAAGACCTTTGAAGTGAAGCCGAAGATGATCGAGGGGCAACATGCAGCGTGCGGAGGTGCATCAATAGGCAAGATGGTAGGAGCTCCATGGCCGAAAGGTTCCTTCTCAGAGGTGCCCGAATTATGGCAGCGGGAGTGGTTTTACGTCACAGCTCCCAGAAGTGCCAAGTGGGCGGCTGCCCCCGCTTTCTGCTCGGCCCCCCCACCACAACTGATGTCATGGATTAGTAGAGGTCTGAGTTGGTGTCCAGCCAAGGACGTGCCTATACTACAAAGCCGCATCCGAGATCTCTTCGAGGGAGATTTTAATTTGGTTGCGGTAATACAAGTTATGTTGGTTCGTCAAGTCCAGCCTTGCAAACGCTGGCCCCTTCGCTTGTGGGAGTTCAACCCAGAGGGACCACGTGCCATTCAAAGTTTCCTCAGCTTGACGCACGAGGAGATGTACAAGTCATTCTTCGGACCTCAAGTAGAATGTCCGGATATTACCGAGGACGTGGGCCTGAGCAGTAACCGCGCCGCCAAACAAGTAAGAAATCCTCTAGCCGAGCACACTATCTTTTATTCGAAGTTATTTCTGAGAGTTCGCTTTTTGACCAGGACTGGCTAACAAAGGCGAAGATGATTCGGTGTTTGGCCCCCCTCCCTGAGGGTTTGGAAAATCCGGTATTGGAAAAGATGCTCGAGGTCACACCTTGCCCGGAGCCCTTGAAGGAAGATACCGGGGGGATAACATGGGCGGACGCAGGCCCCCGTCGCTGCCCGTTCCAACCGAGGGAACGAGCGTCTCCACAAAGGAGGACAACCGGGGGAGGAAAAGGACTGCTTCCGAGGATCCGGAAGCCAAAGCCTCCAAACGGGAGAAGAAGTCTCCCACAGAGGGTCCTGCCTCGGGGGGTGCTTTTGCCGCACAAAGTCCGCGGGTGGATCAGCCCTCCAACGAGTCATAAGTGATCCAAAATACTTTAATAGTAAAGGTATGCTATCTTTTTTTTCTGAGAGAATAACCACCGCATATATCTTGCAGTTCGGGCCTTAGCCCCTCTCAGCTGAGCTCGTCTTCGGGGGGTCTTCTTCCAGAGATGACGGAGAGCGAAACGCCTCCCCCGGACTCCTCCGCAAGAAGTGGGCAACCCCAAAGTGTCGTCATGGAGGGCCTCTCCGGATCCGGTGAGGCCAGAAGATAATCCCATAGACCCCCGAAGTCCCTAGCGTCCGGCTCCCGAAGAGAGCAGACAAAAGAGTCCGGCACCGTCTGGTGTGCGGTCGGACGTTCTGAGGGAGTTGGTGGGGCGAGCGGCCATCTCAGAAGAACACCATATTCTGATGAGTACAGTGATGGAGAGAATCTCGTCCGCCGAAAGCGGATTACATGAAGCTTTTATGAGTCTACTGACAGGCTTTGAGGTACGTGAGATAATATGTGATAGTACTGCACATGTTAGGTGTGCCCTATGTAGATAGTAGCCCCTGAGACTCTGGTTGTCATCGAGAACGGCGGCGAACATAGGATCATATTCCCAGGCAATAACCAGACTGCCCCTATGTGCAGGTGGTGGAAGCTCCGGTGGTTAGCTGGACTAGTGAGTTTGCCAAATTAAAACGGCAACTGGATGCGGCAGACGCCGACATCGAGCTTGTTAACAAGAGGCTTGATGAGGCATAGGGTAAGTGTTATTATCTGGTGAACGCCACATAGTAAGAGCAACATGATGCCAGTATCTTTAATATGTTGTGACTGCAGATGGAGCTGCCACCGTGGAAGCAGTGCAGGCAGAACTTGCCCGAGCCAAGGAACAAGCGAGGATTAGTAATGCGGCTGCTTTGAAGGCGGCCGAAGAGTTGAAAGCCGAGAAGGCCGCACATTGCAAGAGCTAAGAGAAGATGGCCAAGATGGCCGTAGAATTAAAAGACATTGCCGACCGTTGCCGGGTCCTTGAAAAATAAAACTAAGCGAAGGCAACGGACCTTGAGAAGGCCACGGCGGCGGACAAATACACCCGTTCTGCTATGAGAGCGAAGAAGGAGGAGCTGCGGGAAGCCGGGGATATTGCGGCTGGGAAACCCTTCATGTTACGGAGGAAGTTTGGAGATCCACGGTATGCCCCTCTGGATCGGTTGTGGAGTTCGGCAGATGCGTATATGGATTTGGCGGCGAGCGCTGCCGATGCGGCCAAGTACTTCCAAGGTCAGACATATCATGAAGTGGACAAGTTGTTCTGGTCGCAATTCCACATTCCAGAGCGTCCGCTTTCATTGACTGACCAGCTAGCCGAATGGGCCAAACTGAATAGTTTGTCCGGACTCGCCATGAGGTCTGTTGTGGATCAGCTATGGCCGGAAAAGCCAAAGCCGAACAGCTATTTTAGCTTAGTGCACCAGTTCCTTGGTGCGGTGCCACACATTAATGCGATGAAGAGGTCGGCGTGCATAAAAGGCTCGCGGATGGCCCTTGCCCGTGTTAAAGCATACTGGGCGGAGATGGACGCTACCACTGTTGCGGCGCAGGGTTCGGCCATAGGTCGAGTGGCTGCCGAGCATTATTTCGAGGAGGTTCTCGAGGGTGCTCGTTTGATACAGGCCCAGTGCTCGAAAAATATTATGTTTGAGTGATATGTATTCTCATTGTAAACGCAATGCTTTTATGAAGTTTTTATAAGGCTATGTTTATACTTTTGCCTAAAAGTAGTATGATGCCTCCTGTGCGGCCGTTTATGTATACATGTGTATAACCTGAAAGATTGCAGCCGTCGGCTTCAACCCGCACGCATATAACGCGGAGGTGCTCACAAAAACGCGTGTTCACACTTAACCCAACGTCTTGGTCCTATTAAGGAGGTAATAGCGTAGCGAACGAGGCAACCGAACTATAATGCTTTAACACTTTCACTTAGCCATAGGAGTTTGACAGTGGGGCTACTAGATAGCCCCTGGTGGCTCCGCACTCTCCCGATCGCGGGGTGCGTACATGCCTGGCCGGAAAATGGCCCTTCGTTAAGGCGGAGGAATTCTAACATTCTGATAGGTCATCGAGTGGTTGACCAGTCTCACGCTATATCATGACAGTCAGTTTTCGGCTTTCTCTACTGAGGTGCTTGTCTGGATGAACCAGGGCACAATCGCAGTAGTTCTCCTGGTGCTACCTTAGCCGATAGAGCAGAACATAAGGCACCAAAACACAGGAGCCGGACAAAACCCAACATTTAACCAAAGACAATGATTCGGAGCTGATGCATATAAGGCCAAACTCGCGACGCCGAACACTCCCTAAGGTATTCGATCTTTATGGTATAAACCGGGCCTAAATAGTGCCCTTTGTAAGAAGCCCCTTGTGTCCAGGTACGTGCATTATTCTGACGTGTCCACATGCCAAGACGTCAGCATCCTTCTCAACTGTGCTGAGAATTCGGTGGATATGTATCAACAAGAGATAGTAAAAAGGTTTACGCAGGGTCTTAATCTAAAAAGAATCCTTGGAGCGGGTCTTAATCTAAAAAGGTTTACGCAGGGTCTGCGCCTGTGTCTCCGTTGTGCCATATCCTGGACGGGTGTAGCACGATGATCATCTGTAAAAGAGAGGAACTTAGGTGAAAAAGTTGTCGTGCAAAAGGATAGTTTTTAAAGAAACCATGTATAATTCAAGATGAGTAAAAATTGCCACTTGTCTGCGCGCGTTGAGCCCCTTGTATTTGTAATAGGGGTGAGACCATTGATCCGGTATGAATTACATATAGCTGCGCCGGACTCGTCTAACCGTGTCTGAGGTCTTGACGACCTAATAAATGCTTTAGTTGGTCAGGCCGTTTTTAGTGTGCGGCTGCCCAGGCAGCCGCACTCTCTTCGGCGCGCAAAGATCGCTTGATACTTCCGTTCACTGTAATGATGCCACGTGGGTCGGGCATCTTGAGTGTGAGGGAAGCGTAGTGCGGTATTGCATTGAAGCGAATGAAAGCTTCGCATCCGAGTAGTGCTTGATAGCCACTTTGGAACAGAGCGATGTGGAAGGTTAAATGTTCGCTACGGAAGTTATCGGGGAAGCTGAATATAACCTTTAGTAGCAGGGAGCCCGTGCAATGAGCCCCTGGGCCTGGCGTTACTCCTTTAAAGGTAGTATTGCTTTGGCAAATTTTTGTTGGGTCTATCCCCATTTCGCGGATTGTATCCTGGTATATCAGGTTTAGACTGCTGCGACCGTCCATCAAGACTCGTGTGAAGTGGTATCCGTCAATTATTGGGTCTAATACCAGGGCAGCCCATCCTGCACGCCAGATACTTGCTGAGTAATCACGATGGTCGAAAGTGATCGGTTGAGACGACCAGTGGCAGGACTCCATGGTGATAGGCCCTTGGGCATATTTTTCTGGGAGTGCCGTTTTGTTTCTTCCTTTGATCACGTGTAACACGTTTACTGTTTTGACTTCTGGTGGAAATTTCTTTTGTTCCCCAGTGTCTTGATTGAGAGGCTCGTCCTCGTCTTCGCTTGGTGTATCCTCCCCCTTGTTTACGATGTTGAGCTTGCCAGACTGCTTGAAGACCCAACATTCTCTGTGGGTATGATTAGCGGGTTTACCAGGGGTGCTATGGATCTAACATATTTAGTTCAGAATTTTGTTTAGGCTGGACAGTGCGTCTCTGGCGCCTTTAGAGGGCGGCTTTTGCTGACCTGGCTGAGAGCTTTTGAATCCGGCGTTTACTGTCGTGCTCTTCGTGTTGTCCTCTTTATTCCGGCGTTTGTTATTGCTGTTGCGCCGTGATTTCCCATTTCCATCTCTAACTTCAGATGTACTGGGGTCGCTGGTGCTGCATCTGGCTAGCCAGCTGTCCTCACCCGCGCAAAAGCGGGTCATGAGGCTTGTTAATGCTGCCATTGTTCTCGGCTTTTCTTGGCCGAGGTGTCTGGCAAGCCATTCGTCACGGACGCTATGCTTAAAAGCTGCCAAGGCTTCGGCGTCCGGATAGTCGACAATTTGGTTCTTTTTAGTAAGAAACCTGTTCCAAAGTTTTTGGGCTGACTCTCCGGGCTGTTGAGTTATATGACTCAAATCGTCCGCGTCCGGAGGTCGGACATAAGTCCCTTGAAAATTTGCCCGAAAAGCGTCTTCGAGCTCTTCCCAGCTTCCAATGGAGTTTTCGGGGAGGCTTTTAAGCCAGTGGCGAGCTGGCCCTTTGAGCTTGAGGGGTAAGTACTTGATGGCGTGGAGATCATCTCCTCGAGCCATATGGATATGGAGGATATAGTCCTCAATCCAGACCCCATGGTCTGTTGTTCCGTCGTATGCCTCTATGTTTACAGGTTTGAATCCCTCTGGAAATTCATGGTCCAGCACCTCGTCGGTGAAACATAGGGGGTCTACGGCACCCCTGTATCTGGGTGTACCGTGTTGCTCGGAATTTTGTTGTGTTACATCGTATGCTGGGGCGCGCTTGCGTGGTCCATAGATGGATCTGGTTGTGCCGTCCTTTTGGTGCGAGCCCTCGCGTGTATCGCGTATTGGCTTGTGAGTGGCGTTGTTTGCTGCTGGATGTTGGCCGTGAGGTCGTCTATCCGGCTAGGTGGCTGTTTTGATTTTTGGTTGTGGGGGGTCTGAGACCTCCTCATTGAATTCAGGTAGCAACTTCCGCTTTGGGTAGCTCTTGGTGGGGCGATTGTCGCCGTACTTCGTTGCTGTGTTGAGTACTTTACTCCATCTGATTTGGAGTGTGTCCTACGCAGCCTTGAGCCTTTGCTTCTGCCTTTTCAGACTCCTCGCGGTGGCAACAAGCCTTTGACGGGCATTATGCTGCTCCAGGTGCCTGTCCGGCGTTATATCGTCCGAACTATTATCTTTGACATAATTAGTTTGTTCGGTTTGATTCTCCGTATTGCCGTAGTCCGGCAGTGGTTCGCCCTGCTCCAACGCTAGGTCTGTATGATCGTTATTTCTGCCAAGGCAGGATTTGGGGCGGCGCTTGCGCCGCTACTTTGACTGCTTCTTGAGGGAACAAGCCTTCGGTGCGTCTTTCCGTTCCTCGTCATCGTCTTCTTTTGGTGTGTCCACCATGTATATGTCATATGATGAGGTGGACGTCCAGCGCCCTGTGGGCAGTGGTTCCTCTTCACCTCCTGCATTGTCGTCCATACCGTCGATGTCTTCGGAGTCGAAGTCGAGCATGTCGGTTGAGTCATCGACAGTGGCTATTAAGTGGGTGGTGGGTGGGCGTCGAATTTCTTCGTCGTCCGCATCCCAATCCAGTTGGCCATAATCCGGCTAGGGCTCTCCTGACAAAGAGAGAGACCTTAGTGAATTCAGAATGTCGCCGAAGGGCGAGTGCTGAAAGATATCCGCGGCGGTGAATTCCATGATCGGCACCCAATCGGATTCGATTGGCAGGGGCGCGGATGGTTCGGAGTCCGGAAAAGAGTCCGACACCTTGGAGTCATGGGCTGCGCAGAGGGTTAGGCTGGTGTTCGGCTCGATCGCCATTGAGACTGCAGCCCCTGAGGCGGTGTCTAACCACCCGTCCTCGACTGGCGCAGTTGGCTCTGAGCTAAGGGTCGGAGCTGATGCAGGTGCGGTCTCTGGGGTACTGTTCGGCGGCAGAGCTAGGTCATACCCATCGCGACAGTGTGGCGCGCCCGGCTATGGCTCGAATACATCGTAGATCAAGTCTCCGCGGATGTCGGCCGTGTAATTCAAACTTCCAAATCTGACCTGATGGCCAGGGGCATAGCTTTCAATCTGCTCCAGATGGCCAAGCGAATTAGCCCGTAGTGCAAAGCCGCCGTATACGAAGATCTGTCCGGGGAGAAAAGTCTCACCCTGGACCGCATCGCTATCGATGATAGTAGGAGCCATCAAGCCTAGAGGCGACGACACAGAGGAACTCTCAATGAAAGCACCAATGTCGGTGTCAAAACCGGCGGATCTTGGGTAGGGGGTCCCGAACTGTGCGTCTAGGCCGGATGGTAACAGGAGGTAGGGGACATGATGTTTTACCCAGGTTCGGGCCCTCTTGATGGAGGTAAAACCCTACGTCCTGCTTGATTAATATTGATGATATGGGTAGTACAAGAGTAGATCTACCACGAGATCAGATAGGCTAAACCCTAGAGGCTAGCCTATGGTATGATTGCTTGTTGTCATTGTTGTCCTACGGACTAAAACCCTTCGGTTTATATAGACACCGGAGAGGGTTAGGGTTACACAAGGTCGGTTACAAAGGAGGAGATATCCATATCCGTAGTGCATAGCTTGCCTTCCACGCCAAGTAGAGTCCCATACGGACACGAGGCGGAGTCTTCAATCTTGTATCTTCATAGTCTAACAGTCCGGCCAATGGAGATAGTCCGGCTGTCCGGAGACCCCCTAATCGAGGACTCCCTTAGCCATCATTATTTATCTCTGCGCGTTTGAGCTGTACATTTGTCGATGGGCCTGGGAGTTGAGCTAGTATGGCAGTGGCCTGGGTCCAAAGTAATAGAAGTAGCACAAAAACATTTTTTAGTGTAGGATTTTCCTTGCTCAAGCCTGCCTACAACAATCGCCAGTGCTTGAAAGGAAAAGTGAATGAAAAACATCGGAATTGGAAAGTTTCCTATGGTACTACTTTTCATGAATTTGGTGCAAAGGAATGGAGCAAAGGAAAACTGTAGGATTTGTTCCTTTAGTGTCTCCTTGAAAGAAAAACCGTAGGAATTCTAATTTCCACTTCTCCTCCTTTTGATATTCCTATTCATCAAGCACAAGACTAAGAGATAGTAGCATAATAGCATTATAACCGTACATTTTCTTGTGGTTTGACTTAATCTCACCATGCTTTTTGCATCCTGTGATCTTCCAATTGTTGTGAATCAAACACCCAGATTGGCAGAAATCCTGTGTTTTTAAATTCTCTGTTTTGCACGTGCATTCCTATCCTATTCCTGTCTATTTCCTATCCCTGTGTTGTTAGAATCCTCAAATTCAAACAAGCCCTTACTCAATTACTTCTGTTACATATATGTGTCAAAGAAAACCTTGTGTGGTTTGTCCTGCTCCTGCGGCGCTGTGTTCCACCCCAGCTCAGCTGCTCCAACGATGGAAGGGTTCACCACAGCAGGGATCCGCTCTCCAGACTGTCTTTCGCCGTCTCAGATCTTCTTCCCCGCCGCCGGCAGCCACGGCAACTACATTACCATCATCAACTGAGCACATGACCTTGAGGACTACATGGGTCCGCAAGAGAGGTCGCACTCTTCCGTGTTTGCTTACGTTATGCGTCGCTTAATATGATGACATGCTACATTATCGTCGTGTTCACCTATTAGACTCCAAGTCAGGTCCAAACTAATGCTGAAACTTGAGTTTTTAAATGGTTGCGGGGTACATATTGGGGCAGCAATCAGTACTATCTGTCTACTATCTGGTTAATCTCCGGTGTCTACTATGAGTTTCATGTTGGGTGCAAACAAACATTAAAGGAGCCATTATCTGTATTTTTTAACTAAAGCTATTATCTGCCTGCTATCATTGGTTTTGGGTCTATCCACAGTTTGCTACCATCACTCTGGATTTGTGCATGCACTCCTTACATAATCTCACTATGTTTTATTCCTATGCATGCCAGTTATTGTACACAATGGAACTGATCATGTAGAGCAAAAGAGACGAGCCTTGCGTGGCAATAAAATTTCATGCAGACGTCGTTCCATGGTGGGCGCAAAGGCAGCCCCCCTCCACCCATTTCGGATCGTAATCAAGAGAAAGATAACTATTATGAGGGGGATTCAGAAGGAGAAGACCACTCCTATTTACCCCATGAGGTCTTCTCTCTAACTTGGCATGCTGATGTTGGTAATATCATGCATATGGTGCCTTGCATTGCTTACTGTATACATTAAAGATATCATCTGCTTAGTTTAGACATGATTTGTGTCAATGCCATTTGTTTAGTTTCTTTATTGTATATGTGAATCATGCAATGCCATCTTGTCTAGCCAGGCATCATATATGTGAATTTTGCAATGCCACCCTGGTTAGCCAGTCATCTTATATGTGAATTATATCTTGCCATCATTTTTTTATTATGTGCTAAATTTGTCAACAATTTTAGTACACACAATTACTCTTCCTCTGCATCAGCCATTTGGCACGGTCATGGAAAAATCTGGAGTGGAAACAAGGTCTTCAGAGCAGACAATGCTATCTGATGAAGCACATGTCTTGTTGGTTACCGATAGCTCCTCGGAGGAGGATTCAGAGACAGATGACCAGTCATATCCCCCCCCCCGAGGTGCATGCCCTAACTTGGCAGGGTTATGTTGCTCATATCGTGCGTATGGTATCTTGCATTGCTATGTCATTTGCTTAGTTTAGACATGCTTTGTGTGAATGCCACTTGTTTAGTGTCTAATTACCATATATGTGAATTATGCAATGCCATCTTATTGCAAGACATTATATATGTGAATTATGTAATGTTATCTTGTTGCAAGGCATTATGTATGTGAATTATGCAATGCCATGCTGTTTAGGCAAGCGTCATATATGTGAATTATATCATGCCGTCCTTTTTTTGTATTTCTCATTGCTTTTGTCGACAATGTTTGTATATTCAACTGCTCTTCCTGTGCATCAGCCATTTGAATTGGTGATGGAGAAATCTGGAGTGAAAACAAGGTCTTCAGAGCAGACAATGCTACCTGCTGAAGCAGATATCTTCTTGGTTACAGATAGCTCTTCAGAGGAGGATTCAGAGGCAGATGACCAGTCCTATTACCCCCCCTGAGGTGTATGCTCAAACTTGGCAGGGTTATATTACTCATATAATGCATATGTTGTATTGCAATGCTTAGTTTTTACATCATATACACAATACTGAATGCCATCTCCTTAGTTGACACATCATATATGTGATGGCCCTCTGCTCACTTCCTTAGTATATAAATCATATATTTGAATTATGTCATGGCATGATGTTTACATAGACAACATGTGAGGGAGTCCTGGATTAGGGGGTCTCCGGACAGCCAGACTATATCCATTGGCTGGACTGTTAGACTATGAAGATACAAGATTGAAGACTTCGTCTCATGTCCGGATGGGACTCTACTTGGCATGGAAGGCAAGCTAGGCAATACAGATATGTATATCTCCTCCTTTGTAACCGACCTTGTGTAACCCTAGCCCCCTCCGGTGTCTATATAAACCGGAGGGTTTAATCCGTAGGACAACATACAATCATACCATAGGCTAGCTTCTAGGGTTTAGCCTCTCTGATCTCGTGGTAGATCTACTCTTGTACTACCTATATCATCAATATCAATCAAGCAGGACGTAGGGTTTTACCTCCATCAAGAGGGCCCAAACCTGGGTAAAACATTGTGTCCCCTGCCTCCTGTTACCATCCACCTTAGACGCACGGTTCGGGACCCCCTACCCGAGATCCACCGGTTTTGACACCGACATTGGTGCTTTCATTGAGAGTTCCTCTGTGTCGTCGCTGTTAGGCTGGATGGCTCCTACTATCATCGATGGCGATGCAGTCCAGGGTGAGACTTTTCTCCCCGGACTGATCTTCGTGTTCGGCGGCTTTGCACTGCGGGCAAATTCGCTTGGCCATCTGGAAGCTTAAACTACCTTGTGCGCGGCTGATATCCGCGGAGACTTGAT
The DNA here is from genome assembly GCF_002162155.2 of Triticum dicoccoides. Classification (NCBI taxonomy): domain Eukaryota; kingdom Viridiplantae; phylum Streptophyta; class Magnoliopsida; order Poales; family Poaceae; genus Triticum; species Triticum dicoccoides. Next base: position 626,931,869 of record NC_041384.1, on the reverse strand, counting down.
CTTCGATGGATTCGAGCCTCTACCTTGTGCGCCACGCGGTCATGATGAGTACGATTTAGCTCTACCATCAGACAACATTCTGGAGATCCCACCGGCAGCCGCTCCGACCCTCAATTCAGAGCTAGTTGCGCCGTCCATGGACGGGTGGATAGAGCCCACCATGGAGGCGTTACCCTCAGCGGTGATCGAGCCGAACATCGACCTTAACTTGCCCGAGAGCCGTGTTGTTAAACTGCCGAATTCTTCTTCGGCCACGGACTCTGAACCGCCTGCGCCCGTTCCTATCGAATCTGATTGGGCGCTGATCATGGAGTTTACCTCCGCGGATATCTTTTAGCACTCGCCCTTCGGCGACATACTGAACTCATTAAGGTCTCTCTCCTTGTCAGGAGAGTCCTGGCCGAACTACGTCCGGCAGGACTGGGATGCGGACGACGAAGAAATTCATGGCCCACCCACCACCCACTTAGTAGCCACTGTCGATGACTTAACCGACATGCTCGACTTCGACTCCGAAGATATCGACGGTATGGACGACGATGCGGGAGACGAAGAGGAACCACTGCCCATAGGGCACTGGACAGCCACCTCATCATACGATATATACATGGTGGATACACCCAAAGAAGGCAATGGCAACGAGACAGTGGGGGATGACCCCTCCAAGAAGCAACCCAAGCACCGACGTCTGCGTCGCCGCTCTAAGTCCCGCCAAAGCAAAAGTGGTGATACCGGCACAGGAGGTAATAACACTCCGGATAGCGCCGAAGACAACAACAACCCCCTCCAGCAAGATTTAGAGCAGGAGGATGGAGGAGCTAGCCCTCCTGAGAGAGTGGCAGACAGAGAGGCGGAGGATGATAATTACATGCCCCCTCCGAAGATGAGGCAAGCCTCGGCGATGACGAATTCGCCGTGCCAGAGGATCCCGTCGAACAAGAGCGCTTCAAGCGCCGGCTTATGGCCATGGCAAATAGCCTTAAGAAAAAGCAGCAGCAGCTTCAAGCTGATCAAGATCTGCTAGCTGACAGATGGACTAAAGTCCTCGCGGCCGAGGAATATAAACTCGAGCGCCCCTCCAAGAGTTACCCAAAATGCAGGCTGCTACCTCGATTGGAGGAAGAAGCGTATGATGCGGCTGATCGGCCACCTCGTGGCCGTGATAGAGAGGCATTCCAGCCAAAAGCTCAGCCCGCACCCCGACGCCATTCAAATAAAAAGGCATGGGGAAACACGCCAGACCTACGAGATGTATTGGAGGACAAAGCAAGACATGCAAGATCGATCTATGGATCACAAGGGTGCGCCACTACGCAAAATGATAAACGTCACGCCGGATACAATAAAAGTAAATCCGGCCGGGCCGAACACAATGGGCAAGACCCACTTGAGCTGCGTCGTGATATTTTCCAATACATAGGCACCGCACACCCCTTATGCTTCACAGACGAAGTAATGGATCATCAAATCCCAGAAGGTTTCAAACCTGTAAATATTGAATCATACGACGGCACAACAGATCCTGCGGTATGGATCGAGGATTTCCTCCTCCACATCCACATGGCCCGCGGTGATGACTTACACGCCATCAAATACATCCCACTAAAGCTCAAAGGACCAGCGCGGCATTGGCTTAACAGCTTGCCAGCAGAGTCCATCAGCTGTTGGGAAGATCTGGAGGCTGCATTCCTCGACAACTTTCAGGGCACTTATGTGCGACCACCAGATGCCGATGACTTGAGCCACATAATTCAGCAGCCAGAAGAATCGGCCAGGCAATTCTGGACTTGGTTCCTAACAAAGAAAAATCAAATCGTCGACTATCCGGATGCAGAGGCCCTAGCGGCTTTCAAACACAACATCCACGACGCGTGGCTAGCCCGGCACCTTGGTTAGGAAAAGCCAAAATCTATGGCAGTCCTCACGACACTCATGACCCGCTTTTGTGCGGGAGAAGACAGCTGGCTGGCTCGCAGTAACAATATGTCAAAGAACCATGGTACCTCGGATACCAAGGACAGCAATAGCAGGTCCCGTCGCAACAAACATAAGCGCCGCATTAACGGCGATAATACTGAGGATACAGCAGTCAATGCCGGATTCAAAGGCTCTAAACCCGGTCAGTGGAAAAAGCCATTTAAACAAAGTACGCTGGCCCGTCCAGTTTGGACCTCATACTCGATCGCTCGTGTCAAATACACGGCACCCCAAACAAGCCAGCCAATCACACCAACAGGGATTGTTGGGTGTTCAAGCAAGCCGACAAGTTAATTTCCGAAAACAAGGATAAGGGGTCACATAGCGATGACGAGGAGGATCCCCGAAAGCCACACACCGGAGGACAGAAGAGGTTTCCCCCACAAGTGCGGACGGTGAACATGATATACGCAACCCACATCCCCAAGAGGGAGCGGAAGCGTGCGCTCAGGGACGTATACACGTTGGAGCCAGTGGCCCCAAAGTTCAACCCATGGTCCTCCTATCCGATCACTTTCGATCGCAGGGACCACCCCACTAGTATCCGTCATGGCGGATTCGCTGCACTGGTTCTAGACCCAATCATTGACGGATTTCACCTCACTCGAGTCCTTATGGATGGTGGCAGCAGCCTGAACCTGCTTTATTAGGACACAGTGCGCAAAATGGGTATCGACCCCTCAAGGATCAAACCCACAAAAACGACCTTTAAAGGCGTTATTCTAGGTGTAGAGGCCCATTGCACAGGCTCAATTACATTGGAAGTGGTCTTCGGATCCCGGATAACTTCCGAAGCAAAGAGTTGATCTTTGATATAGCCCCGTTCCACAGTGGTTATCATGCACTGCTCGGGCGAACTGCATTTGCGAGATTCAATGCGGTACCGCATTATGCATACCTCAAGCTCAAGATGCCAGGACCTCGTGGGGTTATTACAGTCAATGGAAACACAGAGCGCTCTCTCCGAATGGAGGAGCACACTGCAGCCCTCGCAACAGAAGTGCAAAGCGGCCTCTCAAGGCAATCCACTAGTTTGGCGTTTCAAGACCCGGACACCTTCAAGCGCACTCGAAGCAATCGACAACTAGACCGCCTGGCGTGATCTGAGCTCGCGTAGCAATGCGGCCCGCACCCCAGTCCCAGCCAAGCGGTGAAACTCGTGCCACGCGTACATAATTACGCATTAAAAATACCATGGGCACAGGCGGGGAGGGGGCACAACTGCGGCACGCCCCAATACGCGGCTTAAACCGCACTAGGGGCTTCCTACTTGGTTATTTTTCTCTTTTTCAGGACATTAATCTTTGGAAACCCCGGCAGCACTATTGCCGAACACATGATGCAGCAACCAAGGAGGCAGAAAGCTACGTCACACCACGGAATTCCCAGGTGGATTACAGTAACGAGTGAAATGTTTGATTTAATACTATTCCTCCACTACTAGGAAAAGGGCTACTAATGGCGCACCTGTTTTGCCTACTAATGGCGCATCACTAGTGCGCCATTAGTATCACGCCACTAGTATTTAGGCCACTGGTGCGCCATTAGTATAGGCCACTGGTGCGCCATTAGTATTTTTGAATTTTGAAGGCGGGACAATAGTAGTGGCACACCGTCTAACCCCCACCATGCGCCATTGCTATTTTTGCCCATTTTTTGCTTGTTTTTTTTGCTTGTTTTTTGGCACGATATTATTTCAAATTTTGTTCCTATTTTTGGATCTTGTACGTTCTTTTGCCTGTTCTTTTGCCGAAGAGGAGTTCGCCGGAGAGGAGGAGGAGGAGGTCACCGGAGAGGCGCTCGCCTACATTGCTGGAGAGGAGGAGGAGTTCGCCGGAGAGGAGGAGGAGGAGGTCGCCGGAGAGGAGTTCACCGGAGCATCGGAGAGGAGGAAGGAGAAACCATGAGGGGATGGGAG
>NC_041384.1:626925149-626927534 GCF_002162155.2 Triticum dicoccoides | reverse complement strand
GGAGGAGGGAGGAGGAGGTCGCCAGAGAGGAGGAGGAGGAGGTCGCCGGAGAGGAGGAGGGTAGTATGGTGGAGGAGAGAAGGGAAGATGGAGTGGAGGAGTGGAGGAGATGGAGTGGAGGAGAGGTGGAGTGGAGGAGAAGAATGAAGAGGTAAGGAGGAGAGGACCACGCCTAGCCATATATACAGCATAGTAATGGCGCACCGCGGGCAGGTGCGCCATTGCTAACTTTTATTTTTATTTTTTTGATTTATTTTGAATTTTGAAGGCGGGAAGATACTAATGGCGCACCATGGGCAGGTGCGCCATTAGTAATTTTTTTTGACTTATTTTGAATTTTGAAGGCGGGAAGATAGTAATGGCGCACCATGGGAAGGTGCGCCATTAGTAAGTTTGAATTTTTTTACCTCTCTAGATCTTAAAAGCCCCGTATCTTTTTTCTGTTAGGTTTTTGAGGATTTTGAAAATGTTTAACAGGGTTCCCCCAGTTAAACCCGGATGTAACTTTTCGAGTAGATGATTTTTCATATAAAAAACTTTTTCATCCGAGTTCGTACGCAAAAGTTATGCCCATTTTACAAATTCTCGAGAGATTTTGCAAATAAAGTCAAAATTCATATTTGTAAATTTTCACAACAACTAGACCACATATCACATGGGAAACTTATTTTCTTTTATTTTTTTGACATTTCCATCATTTATTTTTATTTTTTTAACTGAAAAGGCGGTCCACGGGGGGGGGTGCATTCGGTGGAAGTGGTGGCCAAGTTACTAATGGCGCACCGTGGGAGTGGTGCGCCATTACTAGTTGACTAGTAATGGCGCACCACTCCCATGGTGCGCCATTAGTAGTTTTGAAAAAAATTTAATTTTTTTTACTAATGGCGCACCGTGGATGTGGTGCGCCATTAGTATTTGGACACTAATGGCGCACCAACACTTGGTGCGCCATTAGTATATAGTAATGGCGCACCACATGTCTGGTGCGCCATTAGTGTCAATTCCATCTATAGCCCTTTTCCTAGTAGTGCTCAGCTTGCCCTTGGAAGGGACATAGTCCTACTCTTTGCTTATCGCACTATCTGTATCATTCTGCTTTAACGCACCTTTTTGAATAAACAATGCATAACATTACGACTATTACTGCATTCATGTTTTATATATATATGTGTTCATCAATGACGCCTTGCAACCGTACACTTTGGTACGGCCAATACACCAAGGGCTTACGTACCCCACAATATGGTGTGAAAAGTCCGAACACTTTCACAAGTGCGGCACCCCGAACTTATAACATTATATGCATCAGCTCCGAATCATGTCTTTGGTCAAATGTTGGGTTTGCCCAGCTCCTATGTTTTGGTACCTTACGTTCCGCTCTATCGTCTAAGGTAGCGCTAGGAGAACTACTGCGATTGTGCCCCGGTTCTGCTGGGCTAAGCACCTCAGTAGAGAAAGCTAAAACTGACTGTCATGATAAGTAATATTTTAAAACCTCAGTAGAGAAAGCTAAAACCTCAGTAGAAGGTAATATTTTAAATTCAAAAAAGCATTGCATAGCGCACATGAACAAGTTTTCATAAATACAGGATCACACGAGCAAGTTTCACTCAAATATTACATCTTTCGTGCACTCGTCCGCTATGAGACGGGCACCCTGCAGAACACCCTCGTAGTACATCTCGGGGTGGCGATGCTCCTTGCCCTCCGACGGCCCTTCCTTGATCAGCTTCACGGTGTCTAGCTTGACCCATTGCAACTTCACACGGGCGAAAGCCCGGCGTGCACCTTCAATGCAGACGGATCGCTTGACGACCTCCAGCCGCGGGCAGGCATCCACAAGCCGCCTCACCAGGCCAAAGTAGCTGTTCGGAAGGGCGTCGCCAAGCCACAGTCGGATTATAAAGCCCTTCATGGCAAGGGGATGGATGGCGCCGGCAGGCGGCAACGGCCACCATGCATGCTAGATTGTTCCAGAGACTTATTCCTTTTTTAGTTGCTGAGCAATGAGGTTGCGGGAGATAACGATGTGGAGAGAGGTGCGGGTATCTTTTGTAAAATTATCATAGTTTGCTTTCTATCCTCAGATATAGAGCATACGGTCTGTATTACAAGATGGCAGGCACACCATCACCGCCAACTCGTTTTTTATAAGGGTACAAATGATAAGTTTGCTGACTACTAAAGTAAAGTGGAATTTGTCCATGTTATGCAAGTAAATAAAGGTGATTGTTTATCATATGGGTAAGGTTGGATGAAGGGAGGTAGGAACAAATGCTCCGCCTAGAGCATGTGTGTGTGAGATGGAGTCTTAGTGTGTTTGTGTGTGAGAGAGAGAGAGAGGAGAGAGAGAGATGGAGTCTTAGTTTGTGTGTGTGTGTGAGA
>NC_041384.1:626882581-626924885 GCF_002162155.2 Triticum dicoccoides | reverse complement strand
GGGTGCGTGTGTGTGTGTGTGTGCACGCGCGTGCGTGTTTGTGTCTGTGTGTGTGTGTGTCGCGGGGTCCTCTGTGGCGGATGTAATTTGCATCAAATTGCTTGTTTAAAGTTTATTATGTAGTTCATAAACAAAAGTTTGTCCTTTCTCAATTTAAGTTTTCAGTTGTACAACCAAGTTCCTTCTTCATACCATGTAAATTAAACTATACAGAGCAAGTGATCTTCTTTTGCACTTCATGTATGCTTCTGTTCTTCATCCGTAATCCAGTGGTGTGGTGAACCTACCCACTACAGCACAATGTCATATTCTGCAATGTCTTAACTATGAACAATGTCATATCATTCTACTATTATTTAAACCGTCTCTTTATTTGCCAATCTGAAATGGTATAAATTGACAGCACACTAACCATTGATACTTATGAGTTCTTGATCTGTAATCTAGTGGTATCATGAAGCTGCCAACTACTTCACAATGTCATTTCCTGCCATGTCTTGACCTGAACAATACCATATTGTGTTAACGCAATTTTAAACTTTGTCACTTTATTCGTCAGTAAGAAATGTGATGAATTGTCAGCACTGATACTTTTATGTGCAAAACATGTCATATGTCTGCTTGTTTATCTTTCAGAGTGAGGAAGATATAATTGTTGAACAAGCACAGTCTCATCATCTTGCTCAGCTGCTTGCGCTGCAGCTCCCTACCAGGGCTAACCTTTTTTGAACTCTATTGAAGTGTTGTCGATTTTGTATAATATTTTGTCGGTGTGTTTATTTGCACTGGTGGCGATCTTTGATGCCCAGTGTATGTAATCTCCTGTCTGCTTGTGCTTTATTATCATAGTGGCGAACTTTGATGCCCAGTGGATGTAATATGTCGTAATTTATTTATTGTATAGTCTAGGTTTTTTCTTATTCACGATGCTGCAATTATTTTACTGTATATATATATCCTGTCAGTAAACCGGCCAAACCGTAAAATTACGGTACATAATCGGGCCGTCATGCAATCACGATGTAGATTGGGCCTGAAACATGCCGAACAGCTCATGGGCCGGCAGTAGCCCGAAATGAACCATGGCCCATGATTGTGTGAATCAAATCAAGGGCTTTTAACAGGCCAAAAATGTCTCGGTCCTTGTTTGGCCCAATCAGATATCGGCTGCGAGCAGGCCGGATGCAAACCGAGCCGTAGTTAGGCCCAACTATATGACGGGCTTTTAACAGGCCGAAATTAATATAGGGCCAAAATGTTAAACGGGCCCTTAACATGCCAAAATTAATATCAGGCCGAATTACTAAGTGGGACTTTAGCACGTGGGCCCAAAAGCATAGTGTCTAGTTGATGGGCCGAATCTGATATGGGCCATAATTGACCCCAAAGCCTCTTAAAGGGTCGGACCGGATCTGGGCCGTAGTTGGCCCAGAACGTGGTAGGCTTTTAACGGGCCGGATCTCATATTGGCCACTATTAGGCCCGGAGCGTGGCAGGCCATTAATGGACCGGATCAAATATGGGCCGACATTTGGCCCAAAACATGGCAGCCAGTTAATGGGCTGGCCTACTAGGGTCCTCAAAATCTTGTGGGCCTACAGCTGGGCCAGCCCATTAATGTCGGCGAAATCTCGTGGGCCTTTAGCTCGGCCGGCCCATTATGATCCAGAAGAATCTTGTGGGCCTTTACCTGGGCCGGCCCATTATGGCACACAAAAATCTTGTGGGCCTTTACCTGGGCCGGCCCATTATTGCCCGCAAAATCTGGTGGGCCTTTAGCTGGGCCAGCCCATTATGGTCCGCAAAATCTCGTGGGCCTTTAGCTGGGCCGGCCCATTGTGGTCCGCAAAATCTTGTGGGCCTTCAGTTGGGCCGGCCCATTTAAACTTGATGGGGCGGTCCACATGTCAACATATCATAGGCGTGTCTCGCCCATTGGATGAGTGACACCTATGCCAATGCGGACCTGACACGTGTCTCTTCCAGCCAATGATGATTTTACACATGGAAAATCCCCATTGGTCGGGGCTGTTAATGGGTTATCGGATCCAAAACCCGACTCGATAGCTTAACGGCGTTCCGCTACGGTGGATGCCACGTGTCGGTCACCCTTGACGAAAGCACTTCTGTGACGCACGATTTATCGTCATGGAAGTGGTCACTTCCATGATGATAATTTTGATAATGTCATGGAACACTTCTATGACAGCACAGGTATGACTATCTTGATTTTGTCAAAATTTGTCATGGATGTCCATGCATGACAAAAAATGTGACCTACTGTGACAAACACGTATCATCACGGAAGTGTATTTTTTTTGTAGTGAGAGCCTTTCACAAGCCGAGACCACCTTTTGTCAGGATGGCTTGTACTAGCTGTCCCACTTCAAATTTGCCCGCCATTGTTCGCTCCCTTCCCGCTCAATATTTGGGAAGAGGACCAGGGCCTCTATAAGTAGGACTAGCCACCACCATAGATGGGGGGATCGGAAAATCAGACGGGGATCAGAAATGAGACGGGGGGCAAGGAGACAGCATCTTAGATCACTCTCTCACCCACACAAGTTAGCCACACACAAGAACACCTCAACCTCAGGAGGCTGTTCTTCCCATTGTATTGTTCATCATCAGCCCAAGAAGCAATCCACCACCACCATACTGGAGTAGGGTGTTACACCACAACGGTGGCCCAAACCAGTATAAATCTTGTGTCTTTCTGTGTTGCGAGTTCGTCGAGTTCGTCCACGAGATCTTAGCGAGCTAGGGCGTAGATTGGTAGGAGGGAAAGACTTCGCGCGCACCCCAGTGTTCGAACCTTAAGGGTTTGTCGGAACCCCACATCTGACATTTGGTGCGCCAGGTAGGGGTGCGCCGTAGCTTTCTTTCCGTCAGTTCGTCGCTCCATCCTCTCCATGGCGGACGCTCGACGCGCTCGAGCTGAGCGTCGGGCTGCTCTCACCGCCCGCGTTGCTCAGACGGCTCCCATCAGCGGGCCACCTCGTCACTTTCTATCTCCCGCTGCCAACGCTGCCACTGGCCCGGTGGGGAACGAGTAGCAAGCATCTTTGCTACATCCTTCGGTGCGGCAGGACGGCTGCACTGCCACTCCATCGCTAGCCCCAGCCGGTTCTTCGTCTCACGCGCACCGCGCTCCCATGGAGGCGCGGGCCGCACTCCTCGCCGCAAACGAGCTCCTGCACTACCGCCCAGTCGACAACCTCTACGAGGAGTGGCTCGCCGCGTCGCTGAGCTCGTCCGCGCCGCAGGGGGCTCCCTGGTGCTGTCCTACTCTATGCCTCGTCCTCAGCCAGCCACGGACGACGAGGCCCGGGCGCGCCTCCACCACCTCAGCCCAAAGACGGCGCCTTGGCACCAAGGCATGCGGCCCCGCGATGCGATCCACCACGACTGGTGCTCGCGCGCGAAGAGAGAAGCTGCCAAGAAATCCCACGGCCGTGAGAAGCCGCACCCGCGCTTCCCACGCCGCCTCATCAAGACCGTGTACCACTTGCGGCGGCACCGCGCGGACCTCTACAAGACCAAGCTCCACCTCCAATGCGGGCCCAAGTAACCATGGCCGGCTCCCGCGCCTTCACCCCAGAGCTGCGGAGCGTTGCCTGGCCAGGCAAGTTCAAGCCGGATCTGCCTCCTCGTTACGACGGCACCACCGACCCCGCGGAGTTCCTGCAACTCTACAAGCTGAGCATCGAAGCAGCCAGGTCATGGCAAACTGGTTTCCCATGGCTCTCAAGGACGGGGCCCGCTCCTGGCTCCTAAACCTGCAGCACGACTCGATGTCCTCCTGGGACGAGATGCGCAACCGCTTCATCGCCAACTTCCAGGGCACTCGCGACCGTCCACTGGCCGCGGGCGACCTGTGCCGCATTAAGCAACAACCAGGGGAGACCCTCCATAAGTACATCCAGCGCTTCAACAGCACCCGCCTCAAGATCCCCAAGATCACGGATGAGGCCATCATCTCCGCGTTCTTTGACGGCGTCCGTGACGTCAAGATGAAGGAAGAGCTCGCTATCCACGAGGAGCTCTGCACATCTCAGGAGCTGTTCAACCTGGCGACCAAGTGCGCAAGAGTTGAGGAGGGGCGCCTCTCCCTCCTTGAGTTGCTAGTCGTGGGCATAGAGGAGAAGAAAGCCAAGGCCAAGGACGTGAAGCGCAAGGAAGCAGTGGTGCTTGCAGTGGAGCCCGACACCAAGCGGGGCAGAGATCAGCCCGAGTCATCCAAGAACAGCCGGCCATTCTGCGCCTTCCACAACCTGAACACCCACAACACCAGCGACTGCCAAGAGCTCTGAGCCCTGCGTGAGGGATGCTATGGTCGATGCCTCGAGTGCGGCGACCGGGGCTACGACCGTGGAGGAGGACGAGGAGGCGGACGCTAGGATGACCGCGGCCCGTGCCAGGAATGGCGCGACAGGCCTCGTGAGGACCGCTGGCAGGACCATCCTCGCGAGGGGCCCTAGAGGGACCAGCCTCGTGAGGATCGCCCCCAAGGCAACACCGGTCTTCCTCCACTGCCGCCACCAAGAAGGAACGACGACCATCATCAAGATGAGGGGGTTGGGGGCTTCCAGGAGCCGCGTGCAATCGCCTGCCTCTTGGGCGGCGCCCAGGCCCCAACCTCTCAGCGCATCTTCAAACGATTCGCCCGCGAGGTGAATGCGGCACTCGCCAAGCTTGAGGCCACGCGCCCGCTCAAGTGGTCCCAGTGCGCCATCACCTTCAGCTCGGCAGATCAGCTCAAGTGCACGGCCACCGCTGGTGTCCTCCCGATGTTGTGTTCCCCAGTCATCAGCAACATGCAGGTCACCAAGACCCTCATCGACGGCGGTGCAGGGCTCAATGTCCTGTCCGCCGACACTTTCGACAACCTCTAAGTGCCATATGAGCAGCTCCAGCCTACCAAACCTTTCTCAGGAGTGACCGACAGCTCCACCACACCGATAGGGCAGGTCCGCCTACCTATCACCTTCAGCACACGCGACAACTACCGCACCGAGCTCATCGACTTCGACGTCTCTCACATCCGCCTACCGTACAACGCCATCCTTAGGTATCCGGCCCTGGCAAAGTTCATGGCGGTCACCCACCACGGCTACAACGTCCTCAAGATGCCTGGAAGTGGCGGGGTCATCACGGTCCCATGTGAAGAAAGAGACGCGGTGTGCTCCCTCGAGCGCGCCTTCCAAGCTGCAGCAATCGACGACTCTGACAGCGGAAGTGAGGGCCCTCTAGAGGCCATCTCCAAGAAGAAGTAGCTACGCCATGCAGGATCTCGGGAGCATGGCGTCACAATGGGGGCCTCGTCAGGATTAGCGCCTGTCCCACGGGCGCCTCCCTCCATCGCATAGGAAGGCACGCCCGGCGCCCTCCTCGGGCAGGGCTCAGGGGCTCTCTTCTGGAGGGCCTCGGACCAAGCCAGCCTCACGAGGGAGGCACTTGGGCACCACTTGGAGGCGTGCTATGCTGCATGTTTTCATCAGGAGAGCACAGGCAAGGGGTGCCCACCACTCAGGTGTTCATAGCCAAGCCCACACAGGAACTGCAAGACGCAAGAGCCATGTGTGGCGATAGCCGCTCATAGGGCGCGGCTCACCACCCAGGCAAGGGTGCCGAGGTGCATGTCTGTATCGACATCCCTGGGCTCAACAGGGTCGCGTCTCAGGAGCACTCCCGGCCTTCATGTGTGGGCCCTTGCGGAGGCCCGCCGGACAGCTACGTTTGCATGCCGCTCGGCTTGCCAAGTGTGGCGTTGGCCTATCAGCGTGCCTTGCGGCGTGACCTGGTGGCTCAAGAGGCCAGGTACCGCGTCGTCCTGGAGGGAATGGAGACGATCTTCAGGGAGCCTCCTGAGCCCCTAGATCCTCCCGAGGCTCAGGGCTCCGGTGGCTCATGAGGAAGCGATTCTTCGACGCGCGCCTACAGCTGCACAACTCTGCTTCATCTACAGAACCAGGTGACATCTTCCAAGCTCGTTAAGCTGGGAGCGCCCCTTGGGCTGCATTATTCCCAGGCCGTGTTGGTCCGTCCCTACGGCATGAATCCCATTTGCTTATGTCTTTAGCTTACCTTGCTGGGGGCGCCCCACGGGCTGCATCATCCCCAAGCCACTCGGGTCAGACCCAGTGGCATGTATCTTCCTGCATTTACCCGAGCTTATTTGCCTTCCCTGCTTAACCTGCCTACGGTCATCACCTGCTCGATCATCGCCTCCCACGGGGCCTCCTCACAGGCACAGTGCTGGTGCATGGGTCCGTCCCTGCCACGTCGATTAATCTGAGCGGTCGAGCTCTAGCTCGCGGCACGCCCCGCGCACGCCACCTCACCAGGCCTCAGTGCCTTCACTTCATCCAGACCAACCAGCGGCAGGCTGATAGGTGTAATGGCAAACCATGTTCTTTTTGTGCCTGTTCACAGGGACCTCGCGGGGAGGATAGCAGGCCGCACCGCGAGTCTCCTTTTCTCTCGTGCAATTCGCTTGCGCGTAAGGGGGGCTCCTGAGCATCGCGACTTAGGAGCTCTTACTGGCTCTCCAGCCCTCACCCCTTGGCCTTGACCACAGCATCGCGACCTGGCTTACCAGTGGCGGCTAAGCTCGCTCGAGGGCGGGGACCTAAGGAAGCAGAGCACTAAGGAGAGCATGGGAGGAGGGAAACTTGTATGGGCCGGCCTGGCTATGCCACACAAGTTAGTGCGCAGCCCCAGTGCAACGCCAGGAATCGCCACGAAATTCATGAGATAAGTCTCGCCCTCGGATCAGCTAGATGTCTGGGCCTTATGGACACTCTCGCCTTGCCGCGATCCTGTTGTGGCCACATCAACTCCCTTTCTTCCCTTACCATGGCCGCTTGAGCGCTAAAGGGGACCTCCTGAGCATCGCGCCTCAGGGGCTCTTACTGGACCTCGGTCCGCACACCTCCTGGCCTTGACCACAGCATGCGACCTGGCATACCAGCGACGGCTGTAGCCTGCCTGGGGACCGGAACCTGTCGGCGTAGAGCAACAAGCTATCGCGAGGAAAGAAAGGGGGGACCGAGCCTTAACGGGACACACGTTCATCAAAATATTCATAACGGTGAAGATAAGCACAAAAGACATTACAGACCCTTACATGCCCCCACGGGGCGCTTCATGGTTCTTCGCAGGAAACAAAAGCTAAAACTAAGGAGGATCCTATCTACACCCCCCGTGGCAGACTCCATCATCAACAGTGGGCCACGGGAGGCCGGCGCCAACCCCATCCAGATCAACGGCGGCGGCGGTCGGACGCGGCAGCACTGCTCCGGGCACAGCAAGAGCTCAGGGGCATGTAGTTGTCGTCGCTCGTCTCCAGAGTCTCATAGAGCTCAGGAGAGCTGCTGGACTCCCAACGGCTGCTGCTGGAGTGGTCGCGAGCGGAGCACGCAACAGCCTCACGCTCCTCTCCGGAGCAGCACTCCAGGCGGCGACCCTCGGTGTCGAAGACCTTGAAGAAGAGCGTGGAGACACCGTCGTACTCAAGATGGACCGCAAGGGCGCCCCTCGCGCGGCAGACCCGCACGATCTCGCCCCAGCCTCGGGTCATCAAGATCTTGCCGAAGGGGACCCCTTCGATCTCCGCTCCAATCGCAGGAGCGCCGCAGTCGGCGTGTTGCAACCAGAGCTCGAGAGGCCCCCTCGACGGCATCACACCAGAGAAGAACCGCGGGAAGCGGATCCAAGAGCTTGGCGGCATCGGCGCCCACAGCACCAGCTCATGCGAGGAGTCCGCGGCGTGGATTCCAGGGGCGACGGCGCGCGTCGCCGTGGCGCGGCGACCCCGAGCGCGGCGCCGGTGGCACTTCTCATCGCCCCGCCCTCCTGAGCCCTCGGCTTGGGCGTACATGTGTAGCGGATACCCTGGAGGAGGCCGCTCGCACCAAGGCCTCGCCACCACCTGCATCGCCGCTTCTTCACGACGGTGGATCGACCTCTTATTCGGCGGGAGTTGCTCCAGGACATCACGGGGAGCCTTCCCCTTCTCTTCGGCGGAGAACCTTCTGATAGGTGCCATTGAGCAAGTAGTGGAGCGAGGAAGAAGAAGCAAGCAAGCGAGGAAGAGGTGGGCAATGGGGGCTCTGCCCCCCCCACCCCATTTATTGCAAGAGAAGGCCAACCGGCACCTCCCACGACCGCAGGTAATGATGGTTTCCCTTGCATGTCACAGGGACTCGTCAAGTCGAGCAGTTGCTGAGGCAGCATGGGGAAGCAGAGACACCCACGTCCAATCAACCGCCACGCATCAATCGAGGTTGCAGGCTTTTGGGGCCCACGGCGCTCCGTGCTTGGCCCTTGGCTTCGCCGCGAAGCCAAGCCCGAGCGCACCTTGGGCCCAAGGGCTACTGTCGGCGTCCTGGGAACAGGGGTTCCTAGACTTGCCTGCCTGCGGCCCGTGGCGTGGCTGAGCCAGCAGGCCGTACGACCCATCTTCACCAACAAGGCACCCAAGACCCTCGCGAGGGGCCAAGCCCCGTGAGGCGGACGACACGAGACCTCCTCTTGAGTGGCCTAGTCAGGCAGGCTCACGAGGAGTGGAGATATCAAGGCGAGGCGAACCTCACGAGGCTCTCGTGACATGAGCCATGACGATCGACACCAGGCGGGCGCCAGCGCGCGCAGCGTCCTTGTTTCCTCTTTGGTTCAAAGGAGGCAAGCGCAGCCACGGAGTACTGAGGCCTCAGGCAAAGGTTTCCATTTCGGTGCAACAAGACCAAGACCAGAAGGACGTCAAGACGGAGGTCATCATGGAGCCCAAGACGGCGTCACCACCAGAGCCTTTCGCAGGCGGAGACCACCTTTTGTCAGGATGGCCTGTACTAGTTGCCCCCCTTCAAATTTTCCTGCCATTGTTGGCTCCCTTCCCGCTCAATATTTGGGAAGAGGACCAGGGCCTCTATAAGTAGGACTAGCCACCTCCACAGATGGGGGGGGGGGTCGGAAATCAGACTGGGGGCGAGGAGACGGCATCTTAGATCACTCTCTCACCCACACAAGTTAGCCACACACAAGAACACCTCAACCTCAGGAGGCTGTTCTTCACATTGTATTGTTCATCATCAGCCCAAGAGGCAATCCACCACCACCACCACACTGGAGTAGGGTGTTACACCGCAACGGTGGCCCAAACTAGTATAAATCTTGTGTCTTTCTGTGTTGCGAGTTCGTCGAGTTCGTCCGCGAGATCTTAGCGAGCTAGGGCGTAGATTGGTAGGAGGGAAAGACTCCACGCGCACCCCAGTGTTCGAACCTTAAGGGTTTTCCATAACCCCACATCCAACAATGTACTCCTACATGGCCTCTAACCGCTACCTTTACCAAGTCGCGTTCACACACTTAGCTCACACACAGTAGGACATGCTCACAACTTTCCAATTCATCCCCGATGAATCAGACCTGACACAACTCTAAGCAATAGCAGGCATGACAAACAAACATGAATGAGTAGGCACATCAGGGCTCAAACAACTCCTACTCATGCTACTGGGTTTCATCTATTTACTATGTCAATGACAGGTCATGCAGAGGAAAGGGGTTCACATACCGCAGCATATAACAATTGAATCGTTGTTATCCTTAATGCAATAAAAGAGAGCAAGAGCGAGAGAGTGTGATTGTATCGGAATGAACAAGGGGTTTTTGCTTGCCTGGCAGTTCTGAAGATAGTATATCTCTTCATCGGTGTCATCGAACTCATCGCCGGAACACGTCTATTGAGAGGGGACAAACACCGGCAAACAAGAGGGAATACAATCAATGCAATGCAACAATATGATGCATGAATGTGATATGGCAATATGCTGTTGATTGAGCTAATGCAAGTATCAACAAGTTAAATGAAGTTGGTTTGAACCCTAGGTTCAAATTCAAACTCCATATGTGGATATTCAAATGCCATTTATTTGATTTGTCCTAAACAGCAGCTATAAGTTGTTCTAACATGCATGAAAAGGTATAGATGGATAGATTGGATTTTTCTGATCATTTTTCATATATAATTTATCTTATTTGGAGTTATAGATAATTTTCTATGAATTTTAGAAGTTTTGGGCATTTTCTGATTTAAATAAATCATTTCTGATTTATTTTAATCCCAGAAAATACTTACTGCGTCAGCATGACATCATGCTGACGTCAACAGTCAACAGAGCGGCCATGTCAAACTGACCAATGGGTCCCGTGTGTCAGTTTCTAACTAAACTATCCTGGTTTAATTAGCACTAATCCTAGATTATTAGCAGGGCTGGGCCGGCGTGTCAGTGAACCAGGGGGGTTGAGGGAGTCATGGACTAAGGGGTCATTGGGCGTCCGGCTTATTATCAATGGGCCGGACTAATGGTCTGTGAAGACATGAAGGCCGAAGAATGTACCCGTGTCCGGATAGGACTCTCCTTGGCGTGGAAGGCAAGCTTGGCGATCAACTATGAAGATTCCTTCTTATGTAACCGACTCTATGTAACCCTAGATCCCCCCGGTGTCTATATAAACCGGAGGGTGTAGTCCGGAAAGGATAGACTCATTACCATAGTCATACATGGTAGACTTCTAGGGTTTAGCAATTACGATCTCATGGTAGATCAACTCTTGTAATACTCATATTCATCAAGATCAATCAAGCAGGAAGTAGGGTATTACCTCCATAGAGAGGGCCCGAACCTGGGTAAACATCGTGTCCCCTGTCTCCTCTAACCATCGACCTTAGACGCACAGTTCAGGACCCCCTACCCGAGATCCAACGGTTTTGACACCGACATTGGCGCTTTCATTGAGAGTTCCACTGTGCCGTCGTCGAAAGGTTCGATGGCCCCTTCAATCGTCGATAGTGACGCTGTCCAAGGATAAACCTTCCTCCCCGGACAGATTTTCATATTCGACGGCTTTGTACTGCGGGCCAACTCGCTTGGCCATCTAGAGCAGATCGATAGCTACGCCCCTGGCCACCTGGTCAGATTCGAAAGCTTGAACTACGTCGCGGATATCCATGGAGACTTGATCTTCAACGGATTTGAGACTAAGGCGATCGCTCCCCCTCGCTCTGATGAACATGACTTAAATCTGTCACCAGACCATATTCAGGAGATGGTTCCTGTAACTACTACGGCCTTAGATCTGGAGCAGATCGCGCCATCCAAGGCCACGGCATCCGCGACGTTGGAGCTTCACACAGACTCAACAGGTGCGCCAACGGAATTCCACACTCGTTTCCAGCTATATGTTCTGAACCGCATACGCCTGCGAACACCGAGTTGGATCGGTCATCGATCTTCGAGTTTAGCGCCGCAGACATCTTCCAACACTCACCCTTGAGCGATGTTCTAAATTCATTAAAAAACCTATCCTTGGCGGGGGACTCACAGCCGAACTATGTCTGGTTCGAACTAGAGGCTGATGATGGAGAATTTCACTTCCCACCCGCCACCCACTTCATAGCCACTGTCGAGGACTTAACCGACGTGCTTGATTATGGCTCCGAAGACATCGACGGTATGGACGATGATGCCAACAAGGAGCAAGGCCAAGACCTGCCATTCACTGGACATTGGACGGCCACCTCTTCGTATGATGTGTACATGGTGACAAAGAAGATCCAGTTGCGAATAAACCTTCTGAGACACAGTCCAGGCACCGCGCCCTAAACGCCATTCTAAGTCACGTCGCTCAAAAGATAGCAACACTGGCACCAGAGAAAATAGTACTCCGGACGAGCCGAAAACAATGAAGACCCTGTGGGAGCAACATCCGAACAGGAGGAACAAGACAACGGGCAAGTTAACCCTGATAAACAGGCCATGCCCAACAACCCGGATGACGATAGTTACCGTCCACTCTTCGAGGATGAGGAGAGCCTCGGCAACGGGGATTTCATCGTGCCTGAGGCACCCCTTGAGCAGGAGCGCTTCAAGCGCTAGCTAATAGCTACTTCAAGAAGCCTGAAGAAAAAGCAGCAGCAGCTTCGAGCTGATCAAGACCTACTCATTGACAGATGGACGGATGTCCTGACAGCCGAAGAATACGGCCACAAGCATCCAGCCAAGAGTTACCCGAAACGTAGACTGCTACCTCAGTTTGATGAGGAGGCGCCGGAGCCCATACCTCCCTCGCGCAATGCGGAACGACCACCACATGGTTGGGATAGTGCGGCGGAACGACCACCCCGTGGTCGGGATAAAACGGCAACTCAGGCCGAACAGCAGCCCACCCACCGCCTCGTAAAAACAGAGACAAAACAGCTTGGGACTATACATACGACCTCCGGCAGGACCTGGATAGTAGAGCAGGACACACCAGATCAATCTACGGATCGCGGGGACGCTTTTCGACTCACGATGACGGCTACCTATTCGAACGTGACAAACCTAGTCACACCCGGGCCGATAACCGCAGGCGGACTTCATCAGAGGTGCGCCGGGACGCGTCCCGATATAGAGTCGCCGCACACCCTCTTTGCTTCACAGACGAAGTAATGGATCATGAATTCCCCGAGGGGTTCAAGCCCGTCAATATTGAATCATACGATGGAACAACCGATCCCGCGGTATGGATCGAGGACTTTATTCTCCACATTCATATGGCCTGTGGAGACGACCTCCACGCCATCAAATACCTCCCACTAAAGCTCAAAGGGCCAGCTAGACACTGGTTAAATAGCCGGCCTGAAAATTCCATCGGCAGCTGGGAGGACTTGGAAGAAGCTTTTCTTGACAACTTCCAAGGTACGTATGTCCGGCCACCAGACACTGATGACCTAAGTCATATAGGTCAACAGCCTGGAGAATCAGCCAAAAAATTCTGGACTAGGTTCCTAACCAAGAAGAACCAAATTGTTGACTGTCCGGATGCTGAAGCCCTAGCAGCCTTCAAACACAGCATCCGTGACGAATGGCTCGCCCGCCACCTCGGCCAAGAAAAGCCGAAATCCATGGCAGCCCTCACGGCACTTATGACCCGCTTTTGCGCGGGTGAGGACAGATGGCTGGCTCGTAGCAAAAACACAGCCAGCGAGGCAGGACCCTCCGAGGCCAAAAACAGCGCCGGCAAGCTCCGGAGCAATAGACACAAACGCCGAATCAATGGAGATAACACCGATGACACTATAGTTAATGCCGGATTCAGTGACTCCAAGTCCGACCAGCGGAAGAAGCCCTACAAAAGGAACAGTGAGGGACCATCCAACTTGGACCGCATACTCGACCGTCCGTGCCAGATACATGGCACCCCGAACAAACAAGCCAATCATACCAACAGAAATTGTTGGGTTTTTAAATAGGCCGGCAAGTTAAATGCCGAGAGCAAGGAAAAGGGATCACAAAGTGAGGACGATGACGAAGAGCCCCAGCAGCCGAATACTGGGGGGCAGAATAAATTTCCCCCTCAAGTCAAAACGGTGAACATGATATACGCTACACACATCCCCAAAAGGGAGCGCAAGCGCGCACCCAGGGACGTCTACGCGGTAGAGCCAGTCGCCCCAAAATTCAATCTGTGGTCGTCAATCCCGATCACCTTCGATCGTCGAGATCATCCAACTAGTATCCGCCATGGCAGCTTGGCCGCACTGGTTCTTGAACCAATCATCGACGGATTTCACCTAACACGAGTCCTAATGGACGGTGGTAGCAGCCTCAACCTGCTCTATCAGGATACCGTGCGCAAGATGGGCTTTAATCCCTCACAAATCAAACCCACAAAGACTACCTTTAAAGGAGTCATACCAGGCGTAGAAGCCTGTTGTACGGGCTCAATCACGCTGGAAGTGGTCTTCGATTCCCCGGACAACTTCCGAAGCAAAGAGTTAATCTCCGATATCGTCCCCTTCCGCAGCGGCTACCACGCACTAATCGGATGAACCGCGTTTGCAAGATTCAACATGGTACCACACTATGCTTATATCAAGCTCAAGATGACCGGTCCACGCAACGTCATAACAGTCAATGGAAACACCGAACGCTCCCTCCGTACAGAGGAACACATAGCCGCCCTAGCAGCAGAGGTACAGAATGGCCTTCTCAAGCAGAACTATAATCCGGCTGCCGAGCCCCTGGACATCACCAAGAGGGTCCGGACCACACTACAACAGGACAGCTCGGCTCGTCAAGAGCTCGACTAGCAATTCGGCCTCCGTCCCAATCCCGATGAGGTAGCGGCATTCGCACCACGCGTGCATAATTACGTGCTCAAAATCCCATGGGCATCGACGGAGGCACAACTAGCTTGTAGTCCATAGTTTGGCTACACCGATCCCAGACTCACTCGCACCTTTACTATTTCCTTTTTCCTTTTTTCCAGGTCCCTTTTACACAGGCCTCCTTCGATGGCCTGATCACTGGTCCTATGATAGGACAAGTACACCAGATTGGCATAGAGCACAGGCATACAGGGGAAGCTCTAGAGGACAATCCAACGATTACTATACCTGTTTTCAGTACCCAAATGCAGCTCTCCTTTGGTTATGGCATGTTAAATAGACGGTTGCTTATCACACTATTTGTATAAATGCGCTTTGATGCATTAACCCAACTATAATGGAAACAATTCACGGCCCAAGTCCAAGGGCCCCAGATAATACCTCCGCTCTCTTTCTGTTTTTCTTTGCCAATAATTACTTATCTTCTTGCACCCGTACATTTTGGTAGGTTTCATATTTGCCAGGGTCTCCCCATCGCCCCATAATCCGTCAACAAAGTCCGAACACTTCTTACCGATAAGTTCGGCACCCCAAATTTATCATTATATGCATTGGCTCTGAATCTTGTCTTTGGTCAATAGTTGGGTTGCCCGGCTCCTGTGCTTGCTACCCTACGTTCCGCTACATCGGCTAGGATAGTAAAGGGAGAACTACTCCGATTGTGCCCTGGTCTAAACCGGATGAGCACCTCGGTAGAGAAAGCCGAAAACTGACTGTCATGATGCGGCGAGAGCCGGTCAGCTATTTAGAGGTTACAATTCGCTGGAGATTTCTTTCGCATTCCATGAAGGATCGGTACTTCCCGATCAGGCGCTGACAACACTCTGGTTTGTATACCAGGGGCTGCGCCCATGTTTTATTATAAAACTCCTATGGCTAAGTGAGGGCGTTTAAGCCGCATAGTCTAATTGCCTGGTTTGTTGCGCTAAACAACTCCTTCAAGGACCATATAATTTGATCAAGATTGTTTAGATTCCATCCCGAACACCTCCGTACTACCTACGTGAGGGCAGAAGCCGACGACTGGCCAACCCTCAGATTCCATACAACACGGCCGCACAGGAGGAAACAATTAAAACATAACAAACATTATATTACAAATCGACATTGTTTTTATCATACAAGGCAAAGAAAAAACACGAGTGTATTCATTCAAAAACAATGTCCTGCCCGCACTCCGGTGCTGCAAGTCGAGACCCTTCTAGGACATCCACAAAATATCGCTCGGCTGTGCAGTGCTCCTTGCCCTCTGGCAGCCCCCTGGCCACCTCGACGGCGTCCATCTTTGCCCACCACATCTTGCAACGGGCGAAGGCCATGCAGACACCTTCAATGCAGACTGGTCGCTTGACAATGTCTAGCTGCGGACAGGCTTCCACCACCCGCTTCACGTGGCCAAAATAACTGCTAGGCATAGCTTCGGCTAGCCACAGCTGGATTATTAAATCCTTCATGGCCAGTTCGGCCACCTTGTGCAGCTCGACCAACTGTTTCAATTGATCGGCAAAGGGCACCAGATGTTCTGGCATAGCATACTGCAACCAGAACATCTTCTCCATGGAATTCCCTTCTCTGGCTCGGAAGAACTCCGCAACATCGGACACTCTACATGGTAGATCCACAAAAGCCCCTGGGCAACTCCAAATCCGGGTTAGTAAAAGGTACTTCCTCTCCGCATACTTGCTTTGCATTTTAAAAAGCCTTACCCCTTGCGACTTTCTTGGCCTCCTGAATCTCCTGGAGAGCGTCCCGGGCCTCATTCCGTGTAGTCTCTGCGCTCTGGCGAGCCTTGGTATGTTCGGTCTCTTGAACCGACGCCTCGCGCTCCAAGGCTTCGCACTTCTTCACCGCATCCTGGAGCTCCTATTGGACCTCGCTGACCTAGGCCTTGAGCTTCTTACGGGCGGCTTGCTGCTGGACAGCCTTCCCCTCGGCTTCGGCCACGGCATTTTTCAGGGTCTCAACCTCGGTCGCCGCCCCTACACATATTATGACACTCCGGTCAGTACTCACCACTTATTCTTTCCGAATACACAGCAAGTCATCGCTCACCTTGCTTCTCCTGGAGCTGAATCTTCACCTCGTCGAGCTTGTTCTCAGTACGCTCCAACCTCTACTTCAGTTCAGAGACTTCGGCAGCATGCGAGGTCGCGGCCAACAGCGACGCCTGCTTATTCATACATAGCAAGTTAGTCTCCTACAAAGGGTTGATCCTCTGTCCGTCCTTTCTTTCCGAACACTGGACAGTGTCTCCGGGGTTACTGTCAGCACGAGGTGTTCTCTTTCTACGTGACTTACCTCAAAACCTATCAACAGATTGTTGCAGGCCTCGTTTAGTCCGCTCTTGACGGACTGAACCTTCTTGATCACCATACCCATAAGGACACGATGCTCGTCCACAATGGAGGCGCCTCGTAGCACCTCCATCAGGTTATCCGGTGCCCCTGGTTGGACAGGGGCCATCGGTGGAATTGGCGCACCCCCTCCTTCGAAGAAAGGCACGCGTCGGATTCCGGGGTCGTATCGGTCCCTGGAATTGTATTCGGCTAAGGGCCGAACTGAATACGTCCTTCCTCGCCAGTCTCCATGGGGATCTACTCCCCCATGTGTCCGGCAGCAGAGGTCTCGCCTTGCGGTGCCTCCTGGACAATGTCCTGGGCCCCTCCCCGGCTCAGAGCGGTCCTCCGGGACAACACTTCGGTGTCGTTCTTGGCCTGGGGGGAATAAGCGGTCGGTGGCGACATGCTGGCCATTTCCGCCGGATCAAACGAACCTCCAGATGAGTATCGCTGGATGTTGTCATGGGCCGGACTGCAATAGCACAATTAACCACATCAAAATGATAAAAAAGAGAGTTCAGTATGCTTGTATACGTGATTCATTGTATTTACGATGCGGCCCAAGGCTTAGTGTGGAGGCGTCGCTCCAGACTGCTATCAACGTCCCACGCGGTGTTGACTGCAAGGGCGCCCTTCCCCTTCTTGGGTGTTCCCGCCTCCAGATTCGTGGAAGCCCCCCTTTTCTTATCCTCCTCCTCCTCCTCTTCCTCGTCATCGTCCTCAGGGACGAAGGAATGGGCTTCTTCATCTTCGGACGTCACGTCCGAAGCGCTCTTGCGACGGGGCCACTTTTGGCCCCCTTGGCCTTCTTCTTCGGCGCCTTATATGGTGCCGGCACCAGCATCTTCGCTAGACGCGGAATGACTGGTTCTTTAGGCAACGGAGCCAGACACTAGATCTGCTTCGCCCTTTCCATCCAATCCTGAAAAAGCAATGATAAAAGCTCAGACATCATCCTCGAAACAAACAAGTAGGGGATACATTAAAAATAACATACCTCACTGGTGAGGTGCTTAATGTCGTGCCCACGGTCTGAATCTATAGCCGGCGATTTCTCGTTTCCCTTAAAGAGCAACTTCCAGGCACCTTTGTGAGTGGTTTCGAAGAGCCTCACCAGGGTTTGATGCTTCTTCGGATTAAACTCCCACAGAGGGCTACTTTTGCACTGGCACGGGGGGATCCGGCGAACTAGCATCACCTGGATTACATCGACAAGCTTGACATTCTTGGCTATCATGCTTTGAACGTGCATCTGCAACGCTATTAGCTCATCGGGCGAACACCAGTTCAAACTCTTCTCGACCCAGGAGGTGAGTCGCATGGGAGCGCTGGAGCGGAATTCGACAGTTGCGGCCCAGGTGGTTCCGCGGGGTTCTATGATGTAGAACCACTATTTCTGCCACTCCTTTACTGTATCCACAAAAGTGCCTTTCGGCCTGGAGACGTTGGACAGCTTACTCACCATGGACCCACCGAACTCCATGTGCTGTCCATCCACCACCTTCGGCTTCACGTTGAAGATTTTGAGCCACAGTCCGAAGTGGGTGAGGGAGTCCTGGACTAAGGGGTCCTTAGGCGTCCGGCTTGTTATTCATTGGGCCAGACTGATCGGCTGTGAAGATACGAAGGCCGAAGATTATACCCGTGTTCGGATTGGACTTTCCTTAGCATGGAAGGAAAGCTAGGCGACCAACTATGAAGATTCCTTCTTATGTAACCGACTCCATGTAACCCTAGATCTCTCCGGTGTATATATAAACTGGAGAGCGTAGTCCGTATAGGACACACTCATTACCATATACACATAGGTTAGAATTCTAGGGTTTAGCCATTACGATCTCGTGGTAGATCAACTCTTGTAATACTCATATTCATCAAGATCAATCAAGCAGGAAGTAGGGTATTACCTCCATAGAGAGGGTCCGAATCTGGGTAAACATCGTGTCCCCCGTCTCTTGTTACCATTGATCCTAGACGCACAGTTTGGGACCCCCTACCCGAGATCCGCCGGTTTTGACACCGACATTGGTGATTTCATTGAGAGTTCCACTATGCCATCGACAGAAGGTTTGATGGCCCCTTCAATCGTCAATGATGATGTTGTCCAAGGAGAAACCTTTCTTCCCAGACGGATCTTTGTATTCGGCGGCTTCGCACTGCGGGCCAACTCAGTTGGCCATCTACAGCAGATCGACAGCTACGCCCCTGGCCGTCAGGTCAGATTCGGAAGCTTGAACTACATTGCGGACATCCGTGGAGACTTGATCTTCGACGGATTCGAAACCATGGCATTCGTTCCCCATCACCCCGATGGACACCGCTTAAACCGGTCATCGGGCCACATCCAGGAGATAGCTCATGCAACAACTCTGGCCTTAGATCCGAAGCAAATCAGGTCATCCGAGGATGGCAAGCTCAGCCCCATTACAGGGGCTACCGATTCTGCGGCGTTGGAGCCGCACGCAGATTCTACTTCGTACGATGTCTGCATCAACGGAACCCCGGACTCGCCCCCGATGTCGAGTTCCGAACCTGCGGATACCGAACTCGATCAGTTATCGATCATCAAGTTCAGCACCGTGAATGTCTTCCAACACTCGCCCATGGGTGACCTACTGAACTCACTAAAAAACATATCCCTGGCAGAGGACTCGTCGCTGAACTATATGCGGTTCGAACTTACAGCGGATGGTGGAGAATTTCGCTTCCCACCCGCCACCCACTTCATAGCAACTGTTGAAGACCCAACCAACGCGCCTGACCCCCACTCTGAAGACATCGACGGCATGGACGATGATGAGGGGCAAGACCAGAGCTTACTGCCCGCTAGGCACGGGATGACCACTTCCTGGTATGACGTGTGTATGACAGACACACCTTATGATGCTCTTGACAATGACATGGAGGATCCGGTCGAGGATAAAATTCCTGGTACACAGCCCGAGCACCGGTGCAGACGGTGCCGTTCTAGGTCACATCGCTCAAGAGAAGACACCGCCAGCACCAGAGAAGACGATACTCCGGACAACGAAGACCCTGTTGAGGTAGAATCCGAGCAGGAGGAACAGGAAGGTGGGCAAGACAACCCTGATGAATAGACCGCATATGGGGACTCAGAGGACAGCAATTATCTCCCACTCTCCAAGGAAGAGGAGATCCTCGGTAACGAGGATTTTGTCGTGCCCAAGGAAACTCTCGAGCAGGAGCGCTTTAAACGCTGGCTTAGTCACTGCAAGGAGCTTAAGAAAGAAGCAGCTGCAGCTTCAAGCAAGGCAAGGTTTGCTCAATGATAGATGGACAGAGGTATTGACCGTCCAGGAATATGGCCTTAGTAGCCCAGAAAAAAGCCACCCCAAGAGTAGGTGGCTCCCTCAATACGATGGTAGGGGGATGGAGCCCACACCGCCATCAAACAATGCGGCGGGCCGATCACAGTTTGGTCCAGACAAAGTAGCAGCCCAAGCAGAGCACCATACCAACCCATCCGACCGTCAAAGCAAAAACAAAGCAGCTCGGGGGAACACTCGCGACATCAACCAAGACCCGAAAGGTAGAGCAGGACGCACAAGATCGATGTACAGGTCAAGGAGATACACCCCGACCGACGATGTTGGTCACCTATTCGAACACTACAGCGCCGTCCATACCCGGTCCGAACACCATAAATGGAGCCTACCGGAGGTGCTTCATAGTGTGGCCCAACACAGAGGAGCCGCACACCCTCTCTGCTTCGCTAACAAAATAATGGAGCATGAATTTCCAGACGGGTTCAAACCCATTAACATAAAATCATATGATGGAACAACATATCCCGTGGTATGGATTGAGGATTATCTCCTCCATATTCACATGGCTCGTGGAGTCGACCTTCATGCCATCAAATACCTACCTCTCAAGCTCAAAGGGCCAGCTCAGTACTGGCTAAACAGCTTGCCAGAAAATTCTATTGGCAACTGGGAATATTTGGAAGATGCTTTTCGGGATAACTTCCAAGGAACATATGTCCGGCCACTAGATGTCGATGCCTTGAGTCGCATTGTCCAGGAGCCCGGTGAGTCAGCCAGGCAGCTCTGGACTAGGTTCTTAGTCAAAAAGAACCAAATAGTCAACTGTCCGGACGCGGAAGCCCTTGCGGCCTTCAAACATAGCGTCCGGGACGAATGGTTAGCACGCCACTAGCGCCTCTTCTTCCCAATCTTCTCCAAGGAACGAGCCAGGGTCGTCCTCCGGTGCGTACCCCTAATCCATCATGCGGGGCACATAGGCTTCCGGGGGCTGTTACCCCGAACACCTCGCCGTAGTGCCCCACACTCCACGTTGCCCGGCCCAGCGCGGCGTCTTGAGGATGATGGTGTGACACCTCACCAAGACCATGGGGGATGATGCTTGCGCCCATGTTCGTCGCAGGTGGTACGAGGGCGACGGGGCCCTCGGCACCGCCGACCGTGCTGGGGTTAACGAAGTTCCCAGGCACACCCGAGGGCATGTGGTTGCGGCGAGGCCCGCCGCGAGATCTCGTAGCGGCCTGAGGAGGAAGTTGATAGCAGAAAGGCGGTGCCCCTGATGCCGCCGCATCTAGTAGCTCGGCTACGTGTTCCAGGAGTGCATCCCGGACGCTCTCCATCAGTCGGCACCTCAGCAGCTCTTGCGCCACCATGAGCGCCGCCTGCATGTTCGCCTGCTCCCGCCGTGTGTGCGGAGCCATTGCTGTGGCATGGCTTGCGGCCCTCGCAGCGGCCCGTGCTTGTCGTGTGGTGTGGGAGGGAAGCATCCCACCACGCCGGCCGCGTCCCGCTGCGCTGGGCAGTGCTCGGCCCCCCTGGAGCGCGGGGCTGAAGTCTTCATGGGCAGGCGGCAGCGCCCGGGTCAGCCAGGCCGCCCAGCGGTCGGAGTCTGCCCTTGGGTCGTCGAACATCATGGCCGCGGAGCGTCGGCAAGTCGATTGGCGGAGAAGAAGCTCTGGCACACCCCTACCTGGGCCACCAAATGTCGGATCTGGGGTTCTGGCAAACCCTTAAGGTTTGAACTCTGGGGTGCGCACGAAGTTCTTTCCCTCCTACCGATCTACGCCCTAGCTCGCTAAGACTTGTGGACGAACTCGACGAACTCGCAACACAGAAAGACATGAGATTTATACCGGTTGGGGCCACCGTTGTGGTGTAATACCCTACTCCAGTGTGTGTGGTGGATTGTTGGGGAACGTTGCAGAAAACAAAAATTTTCTGACGGTTTCACCAAGATCCATCTAGGAGTTCATCTAGCAATGAGTGATCGTATTGCATCTACATACCTTTGTAGATCACGCGCGGAAGCATTCAAAGAACGGGGATGAGGAAGTCGTACTCGACGTGATCCAAATCACCGGAGATCCTAGCGCCGAACGGATGGCACCTCCGCGTTCAACACACGTACGGTCAGCGTGACGTCTCCTCCTTCTTGATCCAGCAAGGGGGAAGGAGAGGTTGAGGAAGATGGCTCTAGCAGCAGCACGATGGCGTGGTGGTGGTGGAGCTGCAGTACTCCGGCAGGGCTTCGCCAAGCTCTATGGAGGAGGAGGAGGTGTTGGAGAGGGAGAGGGAGGCACCAAAGGCGTAGGGTGAGAGACCCTCCCTCCCCCCACTATATATAGGGGGCCTAGGGGGGGCGCCGGCCCTAGGAGATGCAATCTCCTAGGGGGGCGGCGGCCAAGGGGTGGGGGGGCTTGCCCCCCAAGCAAGGGGGCGCCCCCTTTAGGGTTTCCCCCACCTTAGGCGCATGGGCCCTAGGGGGAAGTGGCGCCCCAGCCACTTTAGGCTGGATCCCTTCCCACTTCAGCCCATGGGGCCCTCCGGGATAGGTGGCCCCACCCGGTGGACCCCCGGGACCCTTCTGGTGGTCCTGGTACAATACCGGTGACCCCGAAACTTGTCCCGATGGCCAAAATAGCACTTCCTATATATAATTCTTTACCTCCGGACCATTCCGGAACTCCTCGTGACGTCCGGGATCTCATCCGGGACTCCGAACAACATTCGGGTTACTGCATATACATATCCCTACAACCCTAGCGTCACCGAACCTTAAGTGTGTAGACCGTACGGGTTCGGGAGACATGTAGACATGACCGAGATTGCTCTCCGGTCAATAACCAACAGCGGGATCTGGATACCCATGTTGGCTCCCACATTCTCCTCGATGATCTCATCGGATGAACCACAATGTCTAGGATTCAAGCAACCCCGTATACAATTCCCTTCGTCAATCGGTATGTTACTTGCCCGAGATTCGATCGTCGGTATCCCAATACCTCGTTCAATCTCGATACCGGCAAGTCACTTTACTCGTACCGTAATGCATGATCCCGTGACCAGACACTTGGTCACTTTGAGCTCATTATGATAATGCATTACCAAGTGGGGCCAGTGATACCTCTCCGTCATACGGAGTGACAAATCCCAGTCTTGATCCGTGTCAACCCAACAGACACTTTCAGAGATACCCGCAGTATACCTTTATAGTCACCCAGTTACGTTGTGACGTTTGGTACACCCAAAGCACTCCTACGGTATCCGAGAGTTACACGATCTCATGGTCTAAGGAAAAGATACATGACATTGGAAAACTCTAGCAAACGAACTATACGATCTTGTGCTATGTTTAGGATTGGGTCTTGTCCATCACATCATTCTCCTAATGATGTGATCTCGTTATCAATGACATCCAATGTCCATAGTCAGGAAACCATGACTATCTGTTGATCAACGAGCTAGTCAACTAGAGGCTTACTAGGGACATGTTGGTGTCTAAGTATTCACACATGTATTACGATTTCCGGATAACACAATTATAGCATGAATAAAAGACAATTATCATGAACAAGGAAATGTAATAATAATCCTTTTATTATTGCCTCTAGGGCATATTTCCAACAGTCTCCCACTTGCACTAGAGTCAATAATCTAGTTACATTGTGATGAATCGAACACCCATGGAATTCTGGTGTTGATCATGTTTTGCTCTAGGGAGAGGTTTAGTCAACGGATCTGCTACATTCAGGTCCGTATGTACTTTACAAATATCTATGTCTCCATCTTGAACATTTTCACGAATGGAGTTGAAGCGACGCTGGATGTGCCTTGTCTTCTTGTGAAACCTGGGCTCCTTGGCAAGAGCAATAGCTCAGTGTTGTCACAGAAGAGCTTGATCGGCCCCGACGCATTGGGTATGACTCCTAGGTTGGTGATGAACTCCTTCATCCAAATTGCTTCATGCGCTGCCTCCGAGGCTGCCATGTACTCCGCTTCACATGTAGATCCCGCCACGACGCTCTGCTTGCAACTGCACCAGCTTACTGCCCCACCATTCAAAATATACACGTATCCGGTTTGTGACTTAGAGTCATCCAGATCTGTGTCGAAGCTAGCATCGACGTAACCTTTTACGAAGAGCTCTTCGTCACCTCCATAAATGAGAAACATTTCCTTAGTCCTTTTCAGGTACTTCAGGATATTCTTGACCGCTGTCCAGTGTTCCTTGCCGGGATTACTTTGGTACCTTCCTACCAAACTCACGGCAAGGTTTACATCAGGTCTGGTACACAGTACAGAGGAAGAACAACCTCCTGAGGTTGAGGTGTTCTTGTGCTCGGGGTGTAGCTAAGGATTGGCCCTAGGTCAGATCCGATATCAGATGCCTCTACTGTGGTGGCTAGTTCTCTTTATATAGACCTTGGTCCTCTTCCCAAATATTGAGCGGGAAGGGAGCTAACAACGGCGGGCTAATTTGAAAGGGGACAGCTAGTACAAGCTATCCCGACAAAAGCAGTCTTCGCCTGCAAAAGGCTCTGGTGGTGACGTCGTCTTGGGCTCCATGGTGACCTCCGTCTTGCCGTCCTGCTGGTCTTGGTCTTGTTGCACCGATATGGAAACCTTTGCTTGATGCCTCGGTACTCCGCGCTTGCACTTGCTTCCTTAGCACCAAAGAGGAAACAAGGACGTCGCGCGCGCTGGCGCCCGCCTGGTGCCTGCCTGGTGTCGATCGTCATTGCTCATGTCACAAGAGCCTCGCGTGGTTTGCCCCGCCTTGATATCTCCGCTCCTCGCGAGCCCACCGAGTGTGGCCGCTCCTGAGGAGGTCTTGTGCCGTCCGCCTCACGAGGCTTGGCCCTCGCGAGGGTCTTGTACGCCTTGTCGATGAAGATAGGTCGTACGACCCGCTAGCACAGCCAAGCCGTGGGCCGCAGGTAGGCAAGTCTGGGGACCCCCGTTCCTAGAACGCCGACAATGGCGGTTTACGAGATTTATGCGAAGGTGTTAAAGGAGGAATTTTTCTCAAGTATTGAAGATTGACATGAACCAGTTCAAATCAATTTGGGCCTAATGTTGGGGATATTACTACTAGGTATAAACCGGCCGGGAGAAGCCGGGTTATCCCCATAATGAGTTAATTATATATGAAGCCCATGAAGACAAGGAGTGGTGCTTTATGAAGGCTCAAGGCCCAAAGGAGGATTATGGCCTATAGACATAAACCGCCATATGGCATGTAACTTGTGTTGTAAGATAGAAAGGATAGAGACCGAGCCGGACACGTTTATGAGCCGGCCTCGGGATTCTGTAAACCGACGGGCGTCAACCCATGTATATAAGGGGACGACCCGACAGCGGTTTAGGGACAATAAACAATAACTCGAGAGCCAGTCATAGCGGATTCGCTCCCTGGTCATCGAAACCCTAGCAATTCCACCACAACTAGATTAGGCTTTTACCTTCACCGCAAGGGGCCGAACCAGTATAAAATCTCTGCGTCCTTTGTCCGCTTTAACCCCTTTAAGCTAACCCGTCGCGATGGCTCCACGACTAAGTCCTTTCACTAGGACATCTGCCGTGATAAAACCACGATAGTAAGGAACAATCAAAAATTATAGATACGACGGAGACATATCACATGCCAAAGAAAGCGTGCCAAATCCAAAGATCATGTGATGCAACTGCTTCTGTAATGATGGTGGGCTTGTTAACATGACCCTGCTATTGCTCTTGTAAAGCCTTCAGGCAGATATTCCATTTCCAATGCATGCAGTCAAGAAATCCAAGCAAACCTGGCCACCCTCTTGCTTCTAAGAATGCCAAGAGCTTCTCGGTGTCTGCATAGTTGGTTCTCTCAAGTACTATGGTCCGAACACCTAGACCAGGACAGTTGCAAACCTGATCATGCCATCTCCGCATGTGCTCTCAGACATCCGTAGGTACTCATCCCATGAATCAACGGCCGTGCCATATGCAAGCATCCGGAGTGCGGCCGTGCACTTCTGGTAACCAGAGAACCCAATCGTTCCCATGTCGTCCTTCTTTAGGATTAAGTAGTCATCATAGGACCGAACGCCATGGTACAAACGATCAAGGATAGTCTTGCGCATCCGGAAACGCCGGTGAAAATGGTCATCGAAGAGTGCATCTAGGGCAAAGTAGTCGACCATCAGTGTCAAATGGACGTGCGCCCTATTGCGGTTGAGCACTCAATGACCCTATATCGAGCCCTTGAAATTGAGAACATGTTCCTCCGGACATGCTACTTCTTGAGCTTGCGTTGGTTTTTCCCTTGAAGAGGAAAGGGTGATGCAGAAAAGTAGAGACAAGACTTTCCCTCAGTTTGAGAACCAAGGTATCAATCCAGTAGGAGACAACGAACAAATCACCAATACCTGCACAAACAATAAAACACTTGCACCCAACACGATAAAGGGGTTGTCAATCCCTTCACGATCACTTGCAAAAGTGAGATCTGAAAGAGATAGATAAAATTAAACAAAAGATAAAGTAAATATTTTTTAGGGTTTTTTGGTTTATAGATCAAAAAGTAAAAGATTGCAAAATAGTAGATCGGAAACTTATATGATGGAAAATAGACCCGGGGGCAATAGGTTTAACTAGAGGCTTCTCTCTTGAAGGCAAATAATACGGTGGGTGAACAAATTACTGTCGAGCAATTGATAGAAAAGCGCAAAGTTATGACGATATCTAAGGCAATGATTATGAAATATAGGCATCACGTCCGTGTCAAATAGACCGACTCCTTCCTACATCTACTACTATTACTCCACACATCGACCGAGTCCTACCTACATCTAGAGTATTAAGTTCATGAAGAACAGAGTAACGCTTTAAGTAAGATAACATGATGTAGCGGAATAAACTCAAGAAATATAATGTAAACCCCATCTTTTTATCCTCGATGGCAACAATACAATACGTGCCTCGCTACCCCTACTGTCACAGGGTGAGGACACCGCAAGATTGAACCCAAATCTAAGCACTTCCCCCATCGCAAGAAAAATCAATCTAGTTGGCCAAACTAAACCAATAGTTCGAAGAGAATTACAAAGATATCAAATCATGCATAAAAGAATTCAGAGAATATTCAAATAATATTCATAGATAAGATGATCATAAATCCATCGGATCTCGACAAACACACTGCAAAAGAAGATTACATCGGATAGATCTCCAAGAACATCAAGGAGAACATGGTATTGAGAATCAAAGGGAGAGAAGAAGCCATCTATCTACTAGCTATGGACCCGTAGGTCTGAGGTAAACTACTCACGCTTCATCGGAAGGGCAATAGAGTTGATGCAGAAGCCCTCCGAGATTGAATCCCCCCTCCGGCAGGATGCTCGAAAAGGCCCCAAGATGGGATCTCGCGAGAACAGAAGGTTGCGACGGTGGAAAAGTGTTTTCGTGGATGCTTCTGGTGGTTCGGAAATATATGTGAATATATAGGGCCCAGGGTTAGGTCAGAGGAGTCCCGAGGAGGTGACAAGGCAGGGGGTGCCCCCCTAGGGTGCACCCTCCCCCCTTGCCG
Organism: Triticum dicoccoides; assembly: GCF_002162155.2. Classification (NCBI taxonomy): domain Eukaryota; kingdom Viridiplantae; phylum Streptophyta; class Magnoliopsida; order Poales; family Poaceae; genus Triticum; species Triticum dicoccoides. The sequence goes on along the minus strand of NC_041384.1, from coordinate 626,897,486 downwards.
CCGCCTGGCGGCTCTTCAGACTTGATCTCCAAGTCTCCAGGATGTCTTCTGGTCCAAGAAAAATCATCGCGGATGTTTTATTCCGTTTGGACTCTTTTTGGTATTCCTTTTCTGCAAATCTCAAAATCAAGGAAAAAACATAAATTGGCACTGGGTTCGAGGTTAATAAGTTAGTCCCAAAAATAATATAAAATAGCATATTAATGCATATAAAACGTCCAAAATAGATAATATAATAGCATGGAACAATAAAAATTATATATACATTGGAAACGTATCAAGCATCCCCAAGGTTAATTACTGCTCGTCCTCAAGTAGGTAAATGATAAAAAACAGAATTTTTGATGTGGAATGCTACCTAACATTTTTATCTATGTAATTTTCTTTATTGTGGCATGAATGTTTAGATCCATAAGATTCAAAACAAAAGTTTAATATTGTCATAAAGACAATAATACTTCAAGCATACTAACAAGGCAATCATGTCTTCTCAAAATAACGTGGCCAAAGAAAGCTTATCCCTACAAAATCATATAGTCTGGCTATGCATCATCTTCATCACACAAAATATTCAAATCATGCACAACCCCGATGACAAGCTAAGAAATTGTTTCATACCTTTGGTGTTCTCAAACCTTTTCAACTTTCATGCAATACATGAGCGTGAGCCATGGACATAGCACTATAGGTGGAATAGAATATGGTGGTTGTGGAGAAGACAAAAAAGAAGGAGATAGTCTCACATCAACTAGGCATATTAACGGGCTATGGAGATGCCCATTAGTAGATATCGATGTGAGTGAGTAGGGATTGCCATGCAACAGATGCACTAGAGATATAAGTTTATAAAATCTCAAAAGAAAACTAAGTGGGTGTGCATCCAACTTGCTTGCTCATGAAGACCTAGGGCAATTTCAGCAAGCCCATCGTTGGAATATACAAGCTAAGTTCTGATAATTCCCAAGTGCAGGAAATCATCATAGAAATTCCCAATGGTGGAAGTGATAAGTACGGAGTGTCGAACCCACAAGGAGCTAAAGGTAAGATCAATATTATCTCAAGCCCTATCTGCCACTGATATGACTCTACATACACCGAACGTTTGCTTCCAACTAGAAACGAGAAATAAAACTACGTTGTGGGTATGAAGAAGATAACTTTGCATGATATCGGAGAGCTAAAACATAAAAGTAGGTGATGTTATCATAAAGTTATAATATATTACTAAATATTATAAATAGCGAGTGTGGAGCAATGATGGATCGGTGTGCGGAATTGTCCTAGGCAATTGTTAACAATACCAGTAGTCATCATTGCAATTTAATATGAGGGAGAGGCATAAGCTAACATACTTTCTCTTCTTGGATCATATGCACTTATGATTGGAACTCTAGCAAGCATCCGCAACTACTAAAGATCACTAAGGTAAAACCCAACCATAGCATTAAAGCATCAAGTCCTCTTTATCCCATACGCAACAACCCCCTTACTCGGGTTTATGCTTCTATCACTCAAGCAACCCACTATAAGCGAATCATGAATGTATTGCAACACCCTATAGCGGGAATCCCTCACGCTTGCGCGACATGGTGGGCACTATAGGACAGCACCAAAATAAAACATACAACTCGTACCAATCTAGATCATCAATCAACCCATAGACAAAGGAAATCTACTCAAAACATCGTAGGATGGCAACACATCATTGGATCATAATATGTGGCATAAAGCACCATGTTCAAGTAGGGATTACAGCAGGAGGCGGGAGAATGGACCGCGTAAAAGAGGTAAGGATGGTGATGTTGATGAAGCCGATCACCGCGGCGATGATTCCCCTCCCGATGGCACTCCGGCGCCACCGAGAGAGAGAAGGAGAGGTTCTCCCCCTTGTGCTTCCTCCTCCATGGCCTCCCCCTGGATGGGGAGAGGTTCTCCCTCTCGTCCTTGGCCTTCATGAAGATGATGGCCCCTCCGAGATCCTCCTCCATGCCCTCCGGTGATGATGGCCCCCTCCGGCAGGGTGCCTAAGAGGGCCTACATTGATTTCTCATGGCTACAGAGGCTTGCGGCGGCGGAACTTCCGATCTAGGTTATTTTCTGGAGGTTTGGGCATTTATAGGAGAGGTTGCCATCGAGAACAAGTCAGGAGGCCCCACGGGAAGTCCACGACGCACAGGGGCGCACCCAGGGGGTGGGCGCGCCCCCCACCCTCGTGGGGTCCACGGGACTCCCCTTTGGTAGATTTTTGTTCCAGTATTTTCTATATTTTTGAGAAAAATTCTCCGTTGATTTTCATCGCATTCCGAGAACTTTTATTTCTGCACAAAAACAACAGCACGATAATTCTGATGAAAACAGCGTCAGTCCGGGTTAGTTCTAATCAAATCATACCAAAATCATATAAAACAATAGTAAACATGGCATGAATACTTCATAAATTATCGATACGTTGGAGACATATCAGCATCCCCAAGCTTAATTCCTGCTCGTCCTCAAGTAGGTAACTGATAAAAGAAATAATTTATGAAGTGTGAATGCTAGCAAGTGCTTAAGTTTGATCAATGATAGTTTCAGTCACTTTTTATAGCATCATTATATATCTTAACAGTAGCTCAACTCATAAAACTTCTCATGATCAAGTAACAAGCTATTCACATGTTAAAGTATAGATCATAAACTTTCTTGAAAACTAACAAACCGTGCTCTTAGTCATCAAACAATTGCAATTCATGTTATTTTCGGGAAGGGTCTATGTAAGAGCTTTGATTTAGCAAACTCCACATACTCAACTATCATTTAGTCTTTCACAATTGCTAACACTCTTTTGATATTTATGGGTTCAAAGTTTTAATCGGACACAGAGAAAGATAGGGGCTTATAGTTTCGCCTCCCAACCTTTTACCTCAAGGGTAATGTCAACAATAATAATTTATGAAAACCGACATCCAAGTGATATATATACATAATATTCTGATCACAACCTGACCTGCCCCGCTAGTAGTACATTGAACTTCCGTGTGAACTAGGTTGAACTTCCGCCAAAATTGCCCAAATGGGGCTTGCGATATACCGTTGGAAAGCTATGGACCCCAATATCATGACCCAACTTAAAGTTTTGGAAAACTATAAGCGGTTTAAGAGCAGTTTTGAAAACCGTTTTTTCTTCGCACAAAAAATGTGAATCGTATTTTCGATCGCATTTCTAAATCATTTATCGGAATAAGGCATATAATATGGCGTTGGAAAGCTACTGCAAAACCACTCCTTCCACATGTTGAAAGTTTTCTCTAATTCCCTATGGTTAAAGAGTAATTTGAAAAAATGTAAAATTTCGTAAAACGAACAACTGAGTTCGTTTTTTCGATGTCATTTCTAAACGGCTAATCCAATGGAGGCATATGATATGGCGTTGGAAAGCTTATGAAAATGCGCTACTTTTTCATCTGGAAAGTTTTTTTTCTAATTTTGAATGGTTTAAGAGTAATTTAGAAAATGGTCCAAGTCCTACCGAGTTCGTATTTTCGAGCTAATTTTTTAACCGTGCGTCCGAATGCAGCAAATGATATGGCGTTGAAAAGCTTGAACAAATATGGAACTTTTCTATATATATTGTTTCTCCTAATTCATTACGATTTAATGCTATAAACGTATTTTCACCATAATTTTTACAAACTTTATCGGAATGGGGTAAATAATATACCGCTGAAAAGCTAAGGAAAATGTGAAACTTTTTCATGTTCATGGTTTTCTCTGATTCCTAGCCGTTTTCAAGTAATTTCGAAAATGGTGAGATCATTCGTTCTGCCTTTATCGCGAAACAGATTCTTCGAAAATGCACCGCGTGGAGAACCTGAACTTCTTGGCGAATGTACCTGAACTTCACTCTGTTTTTCACGTGATTTTTTTGCTCGTAGCTCTCCAACCACTGCTCGTAGTTCTCCATCCACTCACCGGAATTGAGCAAATGACATACCGTTGGAAAGCTGATGTAAACATGCAACTTTTCCGTGTTAATCGTTTTTTCATACTCCTGACGATTTTAAAAGTTTTTCATCTAAAATTCATCCACTTTAGTAATTGAACTTCCTGCTATTTTCAGTTGAACTTCTGTGACATATTTTCGTTTGTAATTTTCTCATACATCATGAGTGTTACACAAATGATATTACTTTTGTACAAATCTCTCTCACAGTAATTTTTTTAACTTTCTTTGACGAAGGCCTTGAACTTGTAACAACAAAACTTTTAGTGTTTGCTTTTTTATTCTTTTTTTAATACAACATGCACACCGTGTAGTACATGAACTTTTGACAGTTATCAACCTGAACCTCTCTCGGTTACGTGAAAATATTTGAGTTTTTTAATGAATTTTTCATCTAATTTTTCTTAATTTTTTTATGAATTTTGAAGCGCTCTATTTTTAATAGTTGAACTTCTTGTTATTTTATTTTTGGACTTCTTGTTTCCATTCTTTAATAACGAGGAAAATCTGAGTTTTCTATAATCATCGAACTTCTACATCTTTTTAATATGGCCTTCCTGGTTTTATTTCTTAATCTTTTTTATGAAATTTTGAAGCATTATATTATTAAAAGTTAAACTTCATGTTTTTTATTTTTGAACTTCTTGTTTCCATTCTTTAATAACGAGGAAAATCTAAGTTTTCTATAATCATCGAACTTCTCCATATTTTTAATATGGACTTCCTGGTTTTATTTATTAATTTTTTTACGAAATTTTGAAGCGCTCTATTATTAAAAGTTGAACTTCCTATTATTTTAATTTTTGAACTTCTTGTTTCATTTTTTAATAAGGAGGAAAATCTGAGTTTTCTTTAATAAAAAGAAATTTTGAACTTCCGAGGGAAGAGCACTTGAACTTCTAGCAACAAATTTTAAACTTTGCCTTTTTATTCTTTTTTTCTCATACGAAATGCACATCATGTAATACGTGAACTTCCGATAGTTATCAATTTGTACTTCTCTATGTTTCGGTTTAAAAAATGAGAAAATTCTTTTAAAACTTTTTTTTAGTTTTTTCTTTTCTTATTTGAACTTCTTCATTTTATTATTTAGTAACGATTAAACATCTAAGTGTTTTTACCTTCGAACTTTTTTTTTACTTTGAACTTCTTAGAAAAATATGGTTTTACGTAAGCAAACATTTTTCAAGGATTTTTAAATTTGAACTTCTAGTTTTTTTTACCTTCTCAGTTATTTGAAATTGAACTTCTAGGGTTGTCAGATTTAAACTTCTACATTTTTTGACCTCTCGGTTATTTCAAATTTAATAGTTTTTTAATCCGTTTTTTATAAACTTTTTTTGGACTGCTCTGTTATTTTGAGTTGGCCTTCTCTCTTATCTTTTTAGAAACGAGGAACATCTAACTTTTAAATTTTTTGGTTATTTTTTAAAAACGAGAAAAATCCATTTTTTAATGAGCATTGAACTGCACTGTTATTTTAATTCGACCTTCTTGATTTTACTTTCTAGAAATATGGAAAGTTTATTTCTTTATGTAGACATCGAACTAATGTGTTATTTCTTTTACAAATGGAAAATTTAATTACTATTAAATTTATTTATTTCACATTGTAAATATTGTTTTCGGAGGTTTCAACCAAAAATATCTTGGCTTTTGCATTTAAACTGATCATATGAGCAAACACCGAAAAGAGCACACTCAACGTTTAGATGAACTTTTTCTCTCATAGCTGTACATGAACCTTATTTCGTTTGCACTTGACCTATTTGGGGAAACAAACATAATGAAACATATGAAGCCTCTGTCAAATGAACATACAAAATAGTAATAAAAAATCGCACTTTTCTCCATAAACATTTTTTCTTGAACTTTGGTCTATGCTACAGAGGGATTTCAGGGGGAGGGATTATATGATTTGGTCATTAGTACATAGGAAAGAGGAGTTTGACCACCGTGGACTGCTGCTCGCGATGGAATCGGCCTCCTAGACGCTACAGGGCTGGACTGAGCACCCTTTGCGCTGGAGGTTTGGGCGCTAGAGGTTGGGTGTGGGAGCCAGCGCCGGAGTTAGGGGCGGCGGCGGTGCCAGATGTTGGGCCTGGAGCAGCGACCTAGGGAGGTTGGGGCAGGCAAGGGGACGTCGGAGGTTAGCATGGGGTGGTAGGTGGGCGGGAAGGAATCGCTGCCCCTGACAGCGGCGGCAGGCAACGGGCGGCGGATCTCCTCGGCAGGAGCCCGGGCAGCGCGCAGGGATGACCCATGTCCAAAGAGTGGAGGTGTTGCGGAGTAGTCGGGTCCCTAGGGTGGTGGTTGCGACGTCGGGGAAGAAGCACAAAGGAAGGTGGGGGTGAGCCGTAGCAGGTGTTGGAGGTCGTGGCGCGCGTCTCCGGTGGCATTTTCCTGTGGTGGGAAGAAGGTCGTGGTGGCCATTGGAGGAAGGTCACGGCGGCAGGTGGAGCAAGTTCGCGCTCATGGAGGCGGCCCGATCCGGGGCGAGGGATGGACGTGGCGGCACGATCCATGGTGAGGGACGGTGGAGGCGGCTTGATCCGGGAGGGGCAAGGGATGGTGGAGGCAGTGAGGGGCGAGGGACGGTGGAGGCGGCCCGATCCGGGGCATGGGATGGTGGCGGCGGCGCAATCCGCGGCGAGGGATGGTAGCGGCGCCGATTGGGGCGGCGGCGCGTTCCGTGCGGCGGCGGTGGCGGTTGGGGACGGTGGAGCTTTCTACCCGGGTTGGGGGCACCAGATCGGAGATGGGGACGATGGGGTGGGTCGTGGGGATCGGTTGGGGTCGATGGTGGGTAGGTGGGCTTTTTTCGTTCTCGGGAGTTTGGGAGGAACCCCGTCGGGCCCTTATAGGGGCGATCATGATCCAAATAGTTATTCTAATCCCAGGATTAGAATAGTGTTGTCCTATATATTCGTGATCCAAATATATATCCGGATCGCTCCAACACAAAGTTCTTGCCAAAGGAAAAGGTTTAAAAAGGGAAAGGTGATGATCACCATGACTCTTGTATAAGGGTAGAAGATAAAAGTAAAAGATAGGCCCTTCGTAGAGGGAAGTAGAGGTTATCATGCGCTTTTATGGTTGGATGCACAAAATCTTAATGCAAAAGACCATCACTTTATATTGCCTCTTGTGATAAAGACCTTTATTATGCAGTCTGTCACTTTTATTTCTTCCCTAACCCAAGTTTGTATAAAGCTTATTTTCGTCACACTAATAGACCATACATATTTAGAGAGCAATTTTTATTGCCTGCAACATGACAACTTACTTGAAGGGTCTTACTCAATCCATAGGTAGGTGTGGTGGACTCTCATGGCAAAACTAGGTTTAAGTGTATTTGGAAGCACAAGTAGTATCTCTACTTGGTGCAAAGAATGTGGCCAGCATGAGGGGAAAGGCAAGCTCAACATGTTGGATGATCCAAGACAATATAACGTTTCAGATATAGGAAAACATAACCCATTAAGTTGTCTTCTTTGTCCAACATCAACTTTTTAGCATGTCATATTTTAATGAGTGATCACAATTGCAAAAGATGTCCAAGATAGTATATTTATATGTGAAATCTCTCTTCCTTCAATATTCTTTCATGAATTGTTCAAGTGACCAATTATGCGTTTGCTAACTTTCAATAAGTTTACTAACTATACTTATTATGTGTGAAGTCATTACTCCCCATGTTATAAGCATATGAAATGTATATAAATTCAGATTTATGATATTCAACTCATTCAACCATTTACTCATAGGATATACATGAAGCACGTGAGTAAATGACAAACTACTCCAAAAAGATATAAGTGGCGAACACTGAGTAGTCAAATAATTAACTAGCCATGAGAGGATTCTTTTTCATTCAAGATTTCAGATCCAATGATTTTATTCAAACAGCAAGTAAAGTTGAAAATACGCTCCAAGCAAAACACATATCATGTGACGAATAAAAATATAGCTCCGAGTAAGGCATACCGATAGTTTTGAAGATGAAAGAGGGGATGCCTTCCGGGGCAGCCCCAAGCTTAGGCACTTGAGTCTTACTTGAATATTAACTTGGGGTGCCTTGGTCATCCCCAAGCTTAGGGTCTTTCCACTCCTTATTCTCCTCATATCGATATCTCACCCGAAGCTTGAAAACTACAATCACACAAAACTTAACGGAACTTCGTGAGATAGGTTAGTATGATAAAGAGTAAACCATTCACTTTGGTACTGTCAAAGACAAGGTTCATAAGTGTTATCACACAATACCTACTGTAGCATATCATTTCTACAATTTATATTGAGAAATATAAGCCATAGAAACTAGAAAACAAGCAAACTATGCAATGAAAACAGAATCTATCAGAAACAGAACAGTCTGTAATGATCTGAATAGAAACCATACTTCTGCTACTCAAAAAATTATGAAATAAATTGGTGGACGTGAGGAATTTGTCTATTACTCTTCTGAAAAAATAAATAATCAACACGAAATCACTCTTCTGTAAAAAATGGCAGCTAAACTCGTGAGCGCAAAGTTTCTGTTTTTTACAGCAAGATCACATTAACTTTCACCCAAGTCTTCCCAAAGGTCTTACTTGGCACTTTATTGAAAAAAAGCTATAAAACATGATTACTACAGTATCTTAATCATGTAAATACACAAAAACAGTAAGGGTAAATATTGGGTTGTCTCCCAACAAGCGCTTTTCTTTAATGCCTTTTAGCTAGGCATGATGATTTCAATGATGCTCACATAAAAGATAAGAATTGAAACATAAAGAGAGCATCATGAAAAATATGACTTAGCACATTTACATATAACCCACTTCCTATGCCTAGGTATTTTGCAAGCACATAATTTATAGGAACAAGAATCAACTAGCATAGGAAGGCAAAACAAGTATAAACTCAAAACTTTAAGCACATAGGGAGGAAACTTGATATTATTGCAACTCCTACAAGCATGTATTCCTCCCTCATAATAACTTTCAGTAGCATCATGAATGAGTTCAAAAATATAACCATCACATAAAGCATTCTTTTCATGATCTACAATCATAGAAATTTTACTACTCTCCACATAAGCAAAATTCTTCTCATTCGGAATAGTGGAATCATTACTAACTAAAGTTGACACTCTTGCAAACATGCTTTAGATGATAGCATTATTCATACTCCGAAAGATATAAGTGAAGTTTTATGGAGCATTCTACAATTAATATAGACTAACCAATATCCAAGCTCAAAATATATAATTGAAGCACACGATGCATTCTATAAAACCATACTCAAAAAATTTAAGTGAAGCACAAAGAGCAATTCTATAAGATCATACTTAAAAGATATAAGTGAAGCACATGAAGCATTCTATAAATCAATGAAGGGCTATCTCATACTAGCATGGTTCTTAAAGAAAAAGAAAAACACAAAGGACACAAATCATGTGAACAAAACAAAAACCGAGGTATACGGCAGGGACTACAATAGAATATGAGCATCCTATGCAAAAATAGAAAAAGCATGCTGGACCATTATATTGGAGATGAATGGTACAGATCTAGGTGGAGGGATCTGAACCACTTAATGTATGTTTTACAGAGAACCCCTTGTCAATAGTTAGATATGAAGTAGCACATTTGTAGTATAGACCTCGAGTCTTCATGAATTATGAGCCTTTTTAGCTATGCACAGTGTTGACGCCCATCTCGTATTAGTTTGATACAAAATATTTATAAATATTTACTTCAAAAAATTGATACATATTTAAGTGTATATTTTGGCCTTTGAGACATCACTAATTTTTCAAGAGAGTTGAACATCTTGGTTACTAAAAAGCATCAATTTGTATCACAAATATTTCAGCACATTAAGCCATCCCAAATCAAGCAGAAGTACATATACATGTCAAAGTGGGAAGTATCTGAATGCATGAGCAACTTAAGGAGAGAAATTAGTATTTGAGTACATGGGAACATAACACAAGAGGCATACATAGACCATTTTTAGTACATGGCCGGCAGGACGAAATGTTAAGGACTGAAATTATCACTGCCCAACATGCATCTTGATAATACATGAGAGAAAGATCTATCATTTTGCCTCCTGTTTTAGTGCTTCCTAGTAATCGAGCTTCATCTACTGTGAGAGATGACAACCTCCATGGACTCTTATACATTTATCAGTTCAATCTACCTAGCTAAGAACACGAAATAAATATGTGTCAGTTAGAAATAAATACGAAATAGCAGGAGATGCCTAATAGAGACGGTACTATATTCGAATTTGATAGCAGGAGATGCAGATTATATTCGAATTCGATAGCTATAAACACATAATTTGGCATGCATTATATTATACCCTGTAATAAAAATAAAACTACAACAGCACAAGAAAAATGTAAACGAACAAGATGGTAGATATGCTCAAGTCATGGAAGAATGATTGATACTAAATCACATACATACATCCTTGCTTTAGCAATAACAGAGGTCGGTCAAAATGGAAGGTATAGATATCTTGGGTAAATGATCTATGTAAGCCAGATCATTTCAGTCGGCCTCGTTGAGCAGTCATAGCAAGACAAAATAAGTGGTAGTCTTGGAAGCAAGACGGAAAACAAACCTCTACTGTTGTGCCGTTTGTTTCTTGGAGCATGTTCTTGCATCATGGAACACCAGTTCCTTACAAATGCTGCATTTGCGCGCAACTTTTTGATGGATTCCAAGCCTTCTGCTCTTCTCACCAGATCCACTCTTCACACCATCCCTGTGTCCCTTTATTCTAGAGCATGTGCCCCTTCCATTGACATCAGTAGGTGTGAGGATGGTAACATGCTTTGGAATGGCGCTCCCAATAAACGACTCCTGGTTTTCTTGTGTGCTACATGCTATGTCCGGTACGACCTGGGTTAAACCCAACTCAACATTCCACAAACTAGTGTGGAGCAATTCAATTCCCTCCATGGACCCTTTAGCATTATGTATAAGATCTTCTAGCGTGTTCCTGACAACAGCTATCTTCCTTTTCACGGCCATGTCTACTTGGTCAATGAAATTCTCTTCAAGCACGTTTCCTTCCCCGTCCAATACAATGTCCCTAGAAAAACATGTGGGTCAATGTAAAGAAGTGTTAATGAATCTACATCTAAATGAAAGAAATATACCTTTTGCAATTTTTCTGCCACCACTTAAGAACACATGAGCTCGGTAATTCATTTATCTTGGCACCCCTCAATACTCGGATAATATGGTGGCATATAATTCCTGTTGACTCAAAAAGCTTACAAGAACATTTAGCAATCATGGTTGTTGTGTCATAACAAACTTCTCTAATCTTCTTATATTGATCGCTAACAGAGATGATTTTAATCCCCTCACCATTTATCGTCTCCTTAACATCACATTCATCTCTCGCAGCAAGCACCTGAGCCTGGAACAATTCAAAGATCTCATGTGTGAATAAGGCCCTAGCTTGTCTCTCTATATCCCATGATGTTAACAATTCAGTTGTTGTGTATTGGCTTGTGTTATCAGCAATCAACTCATTCTGCCTCTGACATTTCACAGCAGTGTAAAACCTTAGCCAAAATTCAACAAATGTGAGCTTTCGACAGATGAAGCGCTTAAAAACGAGTTTGCACTCTCTGAAATCGAAGTTGTCCTAAGAAGACCAGCTAGTGGAATGTTCATGAAATAAGTTGGTATCCATGTCGCATGAAGCATGTACTTTTTAGCAAACCACTCATGGTCCTCCAACTTAAACTTTGTGATGAAAGACTTCCATCTATCCTCAAACTCAGCTGGTGTTTCAGAATTTCACACACAATGTTTCAGCCTATCATAGAATGCAAGATCATTCTTCAATTCAGGACGTGCCTTTCCAGGAACCTTCTCCATAATGTGCCACATACACAATCAATGTGCAGTGTTTGGTAGAATTTTACCAATAGCATTCTTCATCCTAAGACACTCATCAGTTATTATCAGCCTAGGTGCAATCCCACCCATTGCTCTAAGAAACGCCGTGAACAACCAAGAATACGAGTCTGTTGTCTCATGTAGTAGAAACCCCGCCCCAAAAATACACTTTGCATATGATGGTTAACTCAAGTGAAGAGTGCAAAGATGTATTCATATTGGTTAGTGCTGTAAGTCGAATCAAAAGATACCACATCATTGAAATGACCATAATTTTTCCTACTAGATGCATCTGCCCAAAACAAACAGACCAATGTACCAACATCATCAACTTCGTACTCATAGAAAAAAGCCGGATTCAAGACCTTCAGTCTACCAAATTGGTCCACTAGCATTTGAGCATCACAATTTTTAATTTTGTTTTTCAGTACACCATAGTGATTCTGTAGGTCCTTCTTTGTGCACCCAACATGCTCAACCACCCGCATCAACATGAAGGAACCTATATGCTAAAGCGGTGCCGATGCTAGCTCTTTGGCAGTCATAAAGTGTTGTCTTCACACTCTCACTAACTTGACGATTAGATCTAATCAAATGATGTTGGCTAGGAGGCACAAAAGGGTGATTGTGATATTCAGTGAGTGAGGCGATCCTATATTTTCCATCGCTTTCACGAGTGACATAGATATAAGCTTCACATCCACATCTTGTCACTTTCACCTTTCTCCTTTTCTTAGCAGGGTCAATAGCAACCATACCTTTCTCGGTCTGAAAGCCTTCTTTTGCACACAAGAAGTGCTTCCACTGAAGCACATTATCCATGACTTTTTGCCGCCCAAGACGTACACCAAACCCGACATTGTGTGCATATGTTTTGTAAAATTCCATCACCGAGCCAATGTCATCAAATATCATCCCTACTTTTAGCTTCAATTCCTCATCACATTGTGGCTTATACAAAGAACCCTGCAACACAAATTTTAAGTTTAATATCATCGCCCCGGTGTCCCATTCGTGATACCATATTGATATGTAAAATACTACATGCTATTTACTTATGAAATCTCATTTTTCTGTCACATCTAGTAGTATATTTTCAGGAAAACTAAAATTCAACTACTATTAGCCAGATGCAATGCACAGTGAACAAGTATTGTAGGTTGTGAGCAGTATAGATACGTCTTGAGAAAATGATTGTTTCTTTTTTGGAGTATTGAAATCATCAATGAGAAGCATGGGGAAATTAATCTCTGGAAATGAGGTAGCAGCACTGAAATCTTGATTTTGAACGCTGTTGACCGATTCCATAGCTACAAACAATTTTTTCACAAACATCACACAAGGTATTAACAGAATGTTAGGTACATCAACATACTTTCTTAGACCGATGTTCTCACCTGATAGTGCTGATGCACAAGCTGTGATCACCCACTGGCTCTCCTAAAGGCGACATCTCGCTACTCCCCTCCATTACTGGATCCTGAGACGAGAATTGCAAAGTCAGAAATGATATCATCTTTTCTAGGTTAGACATTAGGCACACTGATCAAATAAAGAACACGACAGCTGCATATATCTTTGTTTAACCTGTATAAAGAACACAAGATTATTCAATTTTTCTGCCTAGTAGAATAATTCACTTTCTTTCCAGCATGTTTTGCTTGTCAAGCTATTTCTGAACCAAGATATTCAGGTGTTGAGACTAAAGCAATAGCTAAGTGAACTTGATCGCACAACAGCAATAGAGTATATTCATGACTAATGGCATGTTCGTGTGAACTGTAATGTTGATGATTCACAATAATTAGGCACAACCATTAACTAACATATTAAAGGAAAATTTGAAAATATTATAGGCATATGCTTGAGTAACCTAGAGTCAAGAACAGTAGCAATACACCATCAGATCTTCCAAATTAGAGTACCAAAATGCCTATAATAATAGTACCAATACACCATCAAATCTAAGTTATTAAAATGCATCATTCACTGAGAAAATTTGACATGAACAAAAAAATATAATCAGAGAAATGCAGCATTAGTCTACTTGATAGAAATTGGGATGTAGCAGAAATTACTAGGAAATAAAAGTTAACATCTACTTACTACAAAAATGAAGCACCTCCTCGCACTGCCGATCGAGAAGGAGCTGAGGGGACCACAACCGACTTGCCGCCGGCGTGGGGGAGGAGGATTGATACGTCTCCGTCGTATCTACTTTTCCAAACACTTTTGCCCTTGTTTTGGACTCTAACTTGCATGATTTGAATGGAACTAAACCGGACTAACGATGTTTTGAGAAGAATTGTCGTGGTGTTATTTATGTGCAGAAAGAAAAGTTCTCGGAATGACCTGAAACTCCACGGAGAATTATTTTGGAATATACAAAAAATACTGGAAGAAGAATCCACGTCAGGGGGACCTCCACTTGTCCACGAGGGTGGGGGCGCGCCCCCTACCTCGTGGGCCTCCTGACGCTCCACCGACCTCAACTCCAACTCCATATATTCGTGTTCGGGGAGAAAAAAATCAGAGAGAAAGATTCATCACGTTTTACGATATGGGGCCGCCGCCAAGCCCTAATCTCTCTCGGGAGGGATGATTTGGAGTCCGTTCGAGGCTCCAGAGAGGGAATCCGTCGTCGTCGTCATCATCAACCATCCTCCATCACCAATTTCATGATGCTCACCGCCGTGCGTGAGTAATTCCATCATAGGCTTGTTGGACGGTGATGGGTTGGATGAGATTTATCATGTAATCGAGTTAGTTTTGTTAGGGTTTGATCCCTAGTATCCACTATGTTCTGTGATTGATGTTGCTATGACTTTGCTATGCTTAATGCTTGTCACTAGGGCCCGAGTGCCATGATTTCAGATCTAAACCTATTATGTTTTCATCAATATATGAGAGTTCTTGATCCTATCTTGCAAGTCTATAGTCACCTACTATGTGTTATGATCCGGCAACCCCGAAGTGACAATAATCGGGACCACTCCCGGTGATGACC
>NC_041384.1:626862681-626882394 GCF_002162155.2 Triticum dicoccoides | reverse complement strand
GTCATGCAAGTTCTTTTCCATAAGCACGTATGACTATATTCAGAATACATGCCTACATTACATTGATGAATTGGAGCTAGTTCTTTGTCACCCTATGTTATGACTGTGACATGATGAACCGCATCCGGCATAATTCTCCATCACCGATCCAATTCCTACGAGCTTTTCATATATTGTTCTCCGCTTATTGACTTTTCCGTTGCTACTGTTACAATCACTAAAAAACACCAAAAATATTACTTTTGCTACTATTACCTTTGCCACTGTTACCACTACTATCATATTACTTTGCTACTAAACACTTTGTTGTAGATACTAAGTTTCCAGGTGTGGTTGAATTGACAACTTAGCTGCTAATACTTGAGAATATTCTTTGGCTCCCCTTGTGTCGAATCAATATATTTGGGTTGAATACTCTACCCTCGAAAACTGTTGCGATCCCCTATACTTGTGGGTTATCTAGGATGTGATCTATTACTGGAGCCTTAGAGAGAGAGGGAGAGGAGGTGACGAACCTATAACTATCAGACCTTTAGAACAGAGGTTGCGACGAGGACAATGTGGAACAGAGGTTGGGGGCTGACGAGCTCCGATCTGGTCCGTCTCAAACTAGGACGACAGCCACACAACGGCAAAGAGGCATCGGGAGATCTGGAGGTGGGAGTACTCGTCTAGCTTACAAAAGGGATCTGGGTCGCCGCCGCCGCCCCTGGGGGAAAATCTGTTCGTGTGTTGCCTCTACCCAGGGGATTTGGGTATGAATGAGTAGGGGCATCGGGACCAAATTAGCTGTTGTGGACGGTCTTTTTTGCAAATTTTGCACGCACAACGCCCCACCCAAATCTGGGCCACCAATCTTCCATCCAATGGTATAGATCCGTTTTTTCAATTTTTGCACCACAGCCTCGGATTCTATACTAGTTGCTCCCGGGGTATACCGATAATTGTTGAAGAAGAAAGATGGGATGCCAACCGGGGAATCCCCAAGCTTAGATGCTTGAGTATCCTTGGAATATTTACTTGGGGTGCCTTAGGCATCCCCAAGCTTGAACTCTTGCCTCTCTTTATTCTTCTCATATTGTAGCTCCTCGATCTTCGAACACTTCATCCACACAAAACTTTAACAAAAACTTTGTGAGATCCGTTAGTATAATAAAGCAAATCACTACCTTTAGGTACTATTGCAAACTCATTCCAATTTCATATTTGAACTATATCTACTGTATTCCAACTTCACCGTGGTTCATACCCCCCGATACTACCCATAGATTCATCAAAATAGGCGATCAATACATAGAAAACAGAATTTGTCAAAAACAGGACAGTCTGTAGTAATCTGGAAGTTTAGTAAACTTATGTAACTCCAAAAAATTCTAAAAAACTATGAAAATTAAAACAATTCATACAGAAGTAATGTGCAAAATGTTTCAGACCCATTTGATTTTCCAGTTAAAAATGTAAATTCACATGCTACAGCCAAAGTTTCTGTTTTTGTACTGCACATAGTAAACAAGCAATCTAATCATCCCAAAACCGAAGCTTGGCACATTATTTTATAATACAATGGCTATATACAAGGGGATAATTATTTTCAGAGAAGCTTCCATGAATTTTTTTACATTGTTTCCATGAGAATGAACACAAGTATTCAAGGTCGACCCTCACTTCTCCAATGCATAACCTTCCGATCACTTCTCTTATTGAAAAAACTTTTTAGGCATGAGAGGCAAGTAAATTCTTTTTGTATTTTCATTCTTTAATTTTTTTTATGTTTCACCCACAACTAAATAGAAACAAAAAGGAAAAACAAAATCTACTAAGTGAAGAAAGCACACAAGCACACACGAGAATATCAACCCCACGCTATTGCTCCCCGGCAATGACGCCAGAAAAGAGCTTGATAATCCCCAAGTGCAGGAAATCATCGTAGCAATTCCCAATGGTGGAAGTGATAAGTATGGAGTGTCGAACCCACAAGGAGCTAAAGGTAAGATCAATATTATCTCAAGCCCTATCTGTCACTGGTACGACTCTACGCACACCGGACGTTTGCTTCCAACTAGAAACGAGAAATAAAACAACGTTGTGGGTATGAAGAAGATAACTTTGCATGATATCGGAGAGCTAAAACATAAAAGTAGGTGCTGTTATCATAAAGTTAGAATATATTACTAAATATTATAAATAGCGAGTGTGGAGTAATGATGGATCGGTGTGCGGAATTGTCCTAGGCAATTGTTAACAAGACCAGTAGTCGTCATTGCAATTTAATATGAGGGAGAGGCATAAGATAACATTCTTCTCTTCTTGGATCATATGCACTTATGATTGGAACTCTAGCAAGAATCCTCAACTACTAAAGATCATTAAGGTAAAACCCAACCATAGCATTAAGCATCAAGTCCTCTTTATACCATACGCAACAACCCCCTTACTCGGGTTTATGCTTCTGTCACTCAAGCAACCCACTATAAGCGAATCATGAATGTATTGCAACACCCTACAACGGGAATCCCTCATGCTTGCGCGACACGGAGGGCACTATAGGACATCACCAAAATAAAACATACAACTCGTACCAATCTAGATCATCAATCAACTGATAGATAAAGGAAATCTACTCAAAACATCGTAGGATGGCAACACATCATTGGATCATAATATGTGGCATAAAGAACCATGTTCAAGTAGGGATTACAACGGGGTGTGGGATAGTGGACCGCGTAAAAGAGGTGAGGATGGTGATGATGATGGTGATGTTGATGAAGACGATCACCGCGGCGATGATTCCCCTCCCGATGGCACTGAGGCGCCACCGAGAGAGAGAAGGAGAGGTTCTCCCCCTTATGCTTCCTCCTTCATGGCCTCCCCCCTGGATGGGGAGAGGTTCTCCCTCTGGTCCTTGGCCTTCATGATGATGATGGCCCCTCTGGGATCCTCCTCCATGCCCTCCGGTGATGATGGCCCCCTCCGACAGGGTGCCAGAGAGGGCCTAGATTGATTTCTCGTGGCTACAGAGGCTTGCGATGGCGGTACTTCTGATCTAGGTTATTTTCTGGAGGTTTGGGCATTTATAGGAGAGGTTGGCATCGAGAACAAGTCAGGAGGCCCCACGGGAAGTCCACGAGGCACAGGGGCACGCCCACCACCCTCGTGGGGCCCATGGGACTCCCCTTTGGTAGATTTTTGTTCCAGTATTTTTTATATTTTCTAGAAAAATTCTCCGTTGATTTTCATCGCATTCCAAGAACTTTTATTTCTGCACAAAAACAACACCACAGTAATTCTGCTGAAAACAGCGTCAGTTCGGGTTAGTTCTAATCGAATCATACCAAAATCATATAAAACAATAGTAAACATGGCATGAATACTTCATAAATTATTGATACATTGGAGACGTATCAAGTTCTATAATGAAAAATTCCCACTAGCATATGAAAGTGACAACATAGGAGACTCTCTATCATGAAGATCATGGTGCTACTTTGAAGCACAAGTGTGGAAAAAGGATAGTAACATTTCCCCTTCTCTATTTTTCTCTCATTTTTGAGAAGATTATTTGTCCTCCCTTTTATTTTTTTCCTCACATGGGACAATGCTCTAATAATGAAGATCATCACACTCTTATTTACATACAACTCAAAAATTACAACTCGATACTTAGAACAAAATATGACTATATGAATGCCTCTAGCGGTGTACCAGGATGTGGAATGATTCAAGAGTGACATGTATGAAATAATTATGAAAGGTGGCTTTGCCACAAATACGATGTAAACTACATGATCATGCAAAGCAATATGACAATGATGGAATGTGTTAGAATAAAACGGAACCGTGGAAAGTTGCATGGCAATATATCTCGAAATGGCTATGGAAATGCCATAATAGGTAGTTATGGTGACTATTTGGAGGAAGGTATATGGTGGGTGCATGGTACCGGCGAAGGTTGCGCGGCACTAGAGAGGCTAGCAATGGTGGAAGGGTGAGAGTGTGTATAATCCATGGACTCAACATTAGTCATAAAGAACTCACATACTTATTGCAAAAATCTATTAGTCATCGAAATAAAGTATTGTACGCATGCTCCTAGGGGGATAGATTGGTAGGAAAAGACCATTGCTCGTCCCCGACCACCACCCATAAGGAGGACAATCAAAAAATACCTCATGCTCCAACTTCATTACATAACGGTTCACCATATGTGCATGCTACGGGAATCACAACCCTTAACACAAGTATTTCTCCAATTCACAATTCCTCACTTATCACCATCTCTATATCTCAAAATAATCATAACGAATCAAACTTCTCATAGTATTCAATGCACTTTATATGAAAGTTTTTATTATACCCCTCTTGGATGCCTATCATATTAGGACTAAATTCATAACCCAAGAAAATTACCATGATGTTTAAAAAGACTCTCAAAATAATACAAGTGAAGCATGAGAGTTCAATAATTTCTACAAAATAAAGCCACTATTGTGCTCTAAAAATATATAACTGAAGCACTAGAGCAAAATTACCTAGCTCAAAAGATATAAGTGAAGCACATAGAGTATTCTAATAAATCACGATTCATCCGTGTCCCTCTCAAAAGGTGTGTACAACAAGGATGATTGTGGAAAACTAAAAAGTAAATACTCATATCATACAATACGTGCTACCTCTTGAGCTTGCGTTGGTTTTTCCCTTGAAGAGGAAAGGGTGATGCAGCAAAGGAGCGTAAGTATTTCACTCAGTTTTTAGAACCAAGGTATCAATCCAGTAGGAGACTACGCAACAAGCCACCGAATACCTGCGCAAACAAACACCAACTTGCAACCAACACGACAAAGGGGTTGTCAATCCCTTCACGGTTACTCGCAAAGTGAGATCTGATAGAGATGGATAAACGGTGAAGTCATATTTTTGGTATTTTTGGTTTATGGAACGGAAAGTAAAAGATTGCAAAGTAAGGGAACGACGACAGAAATTGGCAAGTTGACAGGAAACTAATATGATGTAAAATAGACCCGAGGGCAATATGTTTCACTAGAGGCTTCTCTCAAGATAGAAAATATTACAGTGGGTGAACAAATTACTGTCGAGCAATTGATAGAAAAGCGCAAAGTTATGATGATATCTAAGGCAATGATTATGAAATATAGGCATCACGTCCGTGTCAAATAGACCGACTCCTTCCTACATCTACTACTATTACTCCACACATCGACCGAGTCCTACCTACATCTAGAGTATTAAGTTCATGAAGAACAGAGTAACGCTTTAAGTAAGATAACATGATGTAGCGGAATAAACTCAAGAAATATGATGTAAACCCCATCTTTTTATCCTCGATGGCAACAATACAATACGTGCCTCGCTACCCCTACTGTCACAGGGTGAGGACACCGCAAGATTGAACCCAAAGCTAAGCACTTCTCCCATTGCAAGATAAACCAATCTAGTTGGCCAAACCAAATCGATAGTTCGAAGAGACTTGCAAAGATATAAAATCATGCATATAAGAATTCAGAGGAGATTCAAATAATATTCATAGATAAGTTGATCATAAGTCCACAATTCATCGGATCTCATCAAACACACCGCAAAAGAGTATTACATCAAATAGATCTCCAAGAACATCGAGGAGAACTTGGCATTGAGAATCAAAGAGAGAGAATAAGCCATCTAGCTACTAGCTATGGACCCGTAGGTCTGAAGTAAACTACTCATGCTTCATCGGAGAGGCAATGGTGTTGATGTAGAAGCCCTCCCTGATCGATTCCCCCTCCGATAGGATGCCAGAAAAGGACCCAAGATTGGATCTCACGGGTACAGAAGGTTGTGGAGGTGGAAAAGTGGTTTTGTGGCTCCCCTGGATGTTTTTGGGGTATAAGAGTTTATATAGGCGGAAGAATTAGGTCAAGGGAGCTACGAGGGGCCCATAAGGTCCGGGGGAGCACCCCACCCCCTGGGCGCGCCCTCCACCCTTGTGGCTACCTCGAGTCTCCTCTGACTTGTACTCCAAGTCTCCTGGGTGTCTTCTGGTCCAAGAAAAATCATGGCGAAAGTTTTATTCCATTTGGACTCCGTTTGGTATTCCTTTTCTGCAAAACTCTAAACCAAGGGAAAAAACAGAAACTGGCACTGGGCTCTAGGTTAATAGGTTAGTCCCAAAAATCATATAAAATAACATATTAATGCATATAAAACATCCAAAACGGATAATATAATAGCATGGAAGAATAAAAAATTATAGATACGTTGGAGACGTATCAAGCATCCCCAAGGTTAATTCCTGCTCATCCTCGAGTAGGTAAATGATAAAAACAATTTTTTTGATGTGGAATGCTACCTAACATATTTATCCATGTAATTCTCTGTATTGTGGCATGAATGTTCAGATCCGTAAGATTCAAACCAAAAGTTTAATATTGACATAAAAACAATAATACTTCAACCATACTAACAAAATAATTATGTCTTCTCAAAATAACATGGCCAAAGAAAGCTTATCCCTACAAAATCATATAGTCTGGCTATGCTACATCTTCATCACACAAAATATTTAAATCATGCACAACCCCGATGACAAGCCAAGCAATTGTTTCATACTTTCGATGTTCTCAAACTTTTTCAACTTTCATGCAATACATGAGTGTGAGCGATGGATATAGCACTATAGGTGGAATAGATGGTGTTTGTGGAGAAGAAAAAAAGAAGGAGATAGTCTCACGTCAACTAGGCGTATCAACGGGCTATGGAGATGCCCATTAATAGATATCAATGCGAGTGAGTAGGGATTGCCATGCAATGGATGCACTGTAGCTATAAGTTTACGAAAGCTCAAAAAGAAAATAAGTGGGTGTGCATCCAACTCACTTGTTCACGAAGACCTAGGCAATTTGAGGAACCCATCATTGGAATATACAAGCCAAGTTCTATAATGAAAAATTCCCACTAGTATATGAAAGTGATATCATAGGAGACTCTCTATCTTGAAGATCATGGTGCTACTTTGAAGCACAAGTGTGGTAAAAATGATAGTAACATTGTCCCTTCTCTGTTTTTCTCTCATCTTTTTTTATTTGGGCCTTCTCTGCTTTTTTTGGCCTCTCTTTTTTCATCCGGAGCCTCATCCCAACTTGTGGGGGGATCATAGTCTCCATCATCCTTTCCTCACATGGGATAATTCTCTAATAATGAAGATCATCACACTTTTATTTACTTACACTCAAGAATTACAACTCGATACTTAGAACAAAATTTGACTCTATGTGAATGCCTCCAGCGGTGTATCGGGATGTATAATGAATCAAGAGCGACATGTATAAAAAATGATGAATGGTGGCTTTGCCACAAATACGATGTCAACTACATGATCAGGCAAAGCAATATGAGAATGATGGAGCATGTCATAATAAATGGAACAGTGGAAGGTTACATGGCAATATATCTCGGAATGGCTAGCTATGGAAATGCCATAATAGGTAGGTATGGTGGCTGTTTTGAGGAAGGATATGTGGTGGGTTTATGGTACCGGCGAAAGTTGCACGGTACTAGAGAGGCTAGCAATGGCGGAAAGGTGAGAGTGAGTATAATCCATGGACTCAACATTAGTCATAAAGAACTCACATACTTATTGCAAAAATCTATTAGTCATCAAAACAAAGTACTACGCGCATGCTCCTAGGGGGGTAGATTGGTAGGAAAATACCATTGCTCATCCCCGACCGCCACTCATAAGGAAAACAATCAATAAATAAATCATGCTCCGACTTCATCACATAATGGTTCACCATACGTGCATGCTACGAGACTCACAAACTTTAACACAAGTATTTATCAAATTCACAACTACTTACTAGCATAACTCTAATATCTCCATCTTCATATCTCAAAACAATCATAAAGAATCAAATTTCTCATAGTATTCAATGCACTTTATATGAAAGTTTTTATTATATCCCTCTTGGATGCCTATCATACTAGGACTAATTTTATAACCAAAGAAAATTACCATGCTGTTTAGAGACTCTCAAAATAATATAAGTGAAGTGCAAGAGTTCATCAATTTCTATAAAACAAAACCAACACCGTGCTCTAATAATATATAAGTGAAGCACTAGAGCAAATTTTGCCTAGCTCAAAAGATATAAGTGAAGCACATAGAGCATTCTAATAAATCACGATTCATGTGTGTCTCACCCAAAAGGTGTGTACAGCAAGGATGATTGTGGCAAAACTAAAAAGCAAAGACTCAAATCAGACAAGACGCTCCAAGCAAAACACATATCATCTGGTGAATAAAAATATAGCCTCAAGTAAAGTTATCGATAGACAAAGACGAAAGAGGGGATGCCTTCCCGGGGCATCCCCAAGCTTAGGCTTTTTGACATCCTTGAATATTACCTTAGGGTACCTTGAGCATCCCAAAGCTTAGGATCTTTCCACTCCTTATTCCATAGTCCATCAAATCCTTACCCAACACTTGAAAACTTCACAACACAAAAATCCAACAGAAAATCTTGTAAGCTCCATTAGTATAAGAAACTAAATCACCACTTTTGGTACTGTTGTGAACTCATTCTTTATTTATATTTGCGTAATATCTATTGTATTCCAACTTTTCCATGGTTCATACCCCCGATACTAGCCATAGATGCATCTAAATAAGCAAACAATAGGTGAAAAATAGAATCTGTCAAAAACAGAACAGTTTGTAGCAATTTGGAGATTTTGAATACTTATGCAACTCCAAAAATTCTGAGAAATTAGGAAGTACTGGATAATTTGTTTATTAATCCTATTCAAAAAGAATTAGTATTTTATCATGATTCTGTTAAAAATTAAATCTAATCTCCTGGGTGCAAAAGTTTCTGTTTTTCAGCAAGATCAAATTAACTATCATCGTAAGCTATCCCAAAGGTCTTACTCGGCACAAACACTAATTAAAACACAAAACCACATCTAACCAGAGGCTAGATGATTTATTCAAAGCAAAACAGGACCTAAAAAGCAAGAACAAAAATAAAATTTGGTTGCCTTCCAACAAGCGCTATTGTTTAACGCCCCCAGCTAGGCATAAAAACACGAATAGATCTAAGTATTATCACCTTTGGCATGCAAATATTTAATCACACACTTATGACTCTTGGGAGATTCTTTGGTTTTATAGATGATCGAACTCCTAGGCAAGAAATCAAGAGGTTCATTCGTCACAATAAGTTCCTTAATAATATCAAGAAAATTGGGGTGAATACTAATTGATTTAAGATCTTCACTATTCTTACTAGAAAATTCACCCTTATTCTTAGGAACATAAGTAAACTTGGAAATATTGGTAGGAGGAATAGTTTGAGTAGTTTTAACGGAGGAAAAAGCGCAAGCCAAATTGGTAATAATATCTTCTAGCTTGCCAGTTCTAGTAGAATCCTGATCTATCTTTTCATTAACTATTGGTTACTTTTCCCTAAGATTATTTAACGTAACTCATACTTTAGATCCATATTGAGTAAGCTGATTATGAATCTTTTTATCCAAATTTTCAATCAACTCAAGTGTAGCAATTTTATTTTCAATAATGTCCAATCTTTGCATAACATGTTCCAAAGTTAAAACAGCTCCATTAACCAAAAGAGGTGGTGGACCTAGCAAATCTATCATGGCATTATAAGAATCGAAAGTATAGTTCCCCAAGAAATTTCCCTCAGTAATGGTATCTAGAACATATATATTCCAAGGTGTAACGCCTACATAAAAATTGTGAAGAAGAACAGAAGTAGATTGCTTTCGAGTAGAACCATTTTGAGCATTGCAAATTCTATACCAAGCATCTTTCAAATTTTCTCCTTCCCTTTGTTTGAAATTGAGAACTTCATTATCAGGATTACTCACGATAATGGGATAACTAGCCATGAGAGCTAAATGAACGCTAAAACACACGAGCACACAAAAAGCAGGAGAAGAAGACGAACGGAAGAGATGCGAAGAAAAGGAGAATCTTTTTGAAAATCGTTTTAGAAGTGGGGGAGAGGAAAACAAGAGGCACATGTCGAATAATGTAATGTGCAAGATGAGAGTTTACGATGGGTACTTAGTATGTCTTGCCTTGGCGTAGATCTCCCCGGCAATGATGCTAGAAATTCTTCCTGCTGCTTCTTGAGCTTGCGTTGGTTTTTTCCTTGAAGAGGAAAGGGTGATGCAACAAAGTAGAGATAAGTATTTCCCTCAGTTTGAGAACCAAGGTATCAATCCAGTAGGATACAATGCAAAAATCACCAATACCTGCATAAACAATCAAACACTTGCACCCAACGCGATAAAGGGGTTGTCAATCCCTTCACGGTCACTTGCAAAAGTGAGATCTGAAAGAGATAGATAAAACTAAACAAAAGATAAAGTAAATATTTTTAGGGTTTTTTGGTTTATAGACCGGAAAGTAAAAGATTGCAAAATAGTAGATCAGAAACTTATATGGTGGAAAATAGAACCGGAGGCCATAGATTTCACTAGAGGCTTCTCTCTTGAAGGCAAATAATACGGTGGGTAAACAAATTACTGTCGACCAATTGATAGAAAAGCGCAAAGTTATGACGATATCTAAGGCAATGATTATGAAATATAGGCATCACGTCTGTGTCAAGTAGACCGACTCCTACCTGCATCTACTACTATTACTCCACACATCGACTGACTCCTGCCTGCATCTAGAGTATTAAGTTCATGAAGAACAAAGTAACTCTTTAAGTAAGATGACATGATATAGAGGAATAAACTCAAGCAATATGATGTAAACCCCATCTTTTCTCCTCGGTGCCAACAATACAATATGTGCCTTGCTACCCCTACTGTCACTGGGTGAGAACACCGCAAGATTGAACCCGAAGCTAAGCACTTCTCCCATTGCAAGAAAAACCAATCTAGTTGGCCAAACTAAACTGATAGTTCGAAGAGAATTACAAATATATCAAATCATGCATAAAAGTATTCAGAGAACATTCAAATATTATTCATAGATAAGCTGATCATAAATTCACAATTCATCAGATCTCGACAAACACACCGCAAAACAAGATTACATCGGATAGATCTCCAAGAATATCAAGGAGAACATGGTATTCAGAATCAAAGAGAGAGAGAAGAAGCCATCTAGCTACTAGCTATGGACCCGTAGGTCTGAGGTAAACTACTCACGCTTCAGCGGAAGGGCAATAGAGTTGATGTAGAAGCCCTCCGTGAGTGAATCCCCCTCCAGCAGGATGCCGGAAAAAGCCCCAAGATGGGATCTCACGGGAACAGAAGGTTGCGGCGGTGGAAAAGTCTTTTCGTGGATGCTTTTGGTGGTTTGGGAATATATGTGAATATATAGGGCCAAGGGTTAGGTCAGAGGAGTCTTGAGGAGGCGGCAAGGTAGGGGGCGCTCCCTCCTCCTTTGCCGCCGCCTCACGGCTCTTCTGACTTGACCTCAAAGTCTCCGGGGTGTCTACTGGTCCAAGAAAAATCATCGCGAAGGTTTTATTCTGTTTGGACTCCGTCTGGTATTCCTTTTCTATGAAGCTCAAAAACAAGGAAAAACTAGAAACTGGCACTGGGCTTTAGGTTAATAAGTTAGTCCCAAAAATAATATAAAATAGCATATTAATGCATATAAAACATCCAAGACAGATAATATAATAGCATGGTACAATAAAAAATTATAGATACGTTGGAGACGTATCAGCACGATCCTTGTCTTCAATGACCGCCTGCATCATCGCCGTCTCATCGAAGTACTTGTTGGAGAACGTAGTAATTTCAAAAAAATTCTTACGCACATGCAAGATCATGGTGATGTATAGCAACGAGAGGGGAGAGTGTGTCCACGTACCCTCGTAGAACGAAAGCGGAAGCGTTTGCACAACGCAATTGATGTAGTCGTACGTCTTCATGATCTGACCGATCAAGTACCAAATGCACGGCACCTCCGTGTTCAGCACACGTTCAGATCGATGACGTCCCTCGAACTCTGATCTAGCCGAGTGTTGAGGGAGAGTTTCGTCAGCACGACGGCGTGGTGACAATGCTGCTATCCTACAGACGCAGGGCTTCGCCTAAGCACCGCTACGATATGATCGAGGTGGATTATGGTGGAGGGGGGCACCGCACACGGCTAAGAGATCAAGAGATCAATTATTGTGTCTATGGGGTGCCCCCTGGCCACGTATATAAAGGAGTGGAGGAGGGGAGGGGCTGGCCCTCTCTATGGCGTGCCCTAGGGGAGTCCTACTCCCACCGAGAGTAGGATTCCCCCTTTCCTAGTAGAACTAGGATCCCTTCCAAGTAGTAGGAGTAGGAGAGAAGGAAAGGGAAGGGAAAAGGAGAAGGAAGGAAGGGGGCGCCCCCCCCTCCCTAGTCCAATTCGGACCAGCCCATGGGGAGGGGTGCGGCCACCCTTTGAGGCCTTTCTCTCCTTTCCCGTATGGGCCATTAAGGCCCAATACGAATTCCCGTAACTCCCCGGTACTCCCGAAAATACCTGAATCACTCGGAACCTTTCCGATGTCCGAATATAGTCGTCCAATATATCGATCTTTACGTCTCAACCATTTCAAGACTCCTCATGATGTCCCCGATCTCATCTGGGACTCCGAACTCCTTCTGTACATCAAAACAAATAAACTCATAATATAACTGTCATCGAACTTTAAGCATGCGGACCCTACGGGTTCGAGAACTATGTAGACATGATCGAGACACGTCTCCGGTCAATAACCAATAGCAGAACCTGGATGCTCATATTGGTTCCCACATATTCTACGAAGATCTTTATCGGTCAGACCGCATAACAACATACGTTGTTCCCTTTGTCATCGGTATGTTACTTGCCCGAGATTCGATCGTCGGTATCTCAATACCTAGTTCAATCTCGTTACCGGCAAGTCTCTTTACTCATTCCGTAATACATCATCTCGCAACTAACTCATTAGTCACAATGCTTGCAAGGCTTATAGTGATGTGCATTACCGAGAGGGCCCAGAGATACCTCTCCGACAATCGGAGTGACAAATCCTAATCTCGAAATATGCCAACCCAACAAGTACCTTCGGAGACACCTGTAGAGCACCTTTATAATCACCCAATTACATTGTGACGTTTGGTGGCACACAAAGTGTTCCTCCGGTAAACGGGAGTTGCATAATCTCATAGTCATAGGAACATGTATAAGTCATGAAGAAAGCAATAGCAACAAACTAAACGATCAAGTGCTCTGCTAATGGAATGGGTCAAGTCAATCACATCATTCTCCTAATGATGTGATCCCATTAATCAAATGACAACTCATGTCTATGGTTAGGAAACATAACCATCTTTGATCAACGAGCTAGCCAAGTAGAGGCATACTAGTGACACTCTGTTTGTCTATGTATTCACACATGTATTATGTTTCCAGTTAATACAATTCTAGCATGAATAATAAACATTTATCATGATATAAGGAAATAAATAATAACTTTATTATTGCCTCTAGGGCATATTTCCTTCAGTCTCCCACTTGCACTAGAGTCAATAATCTAGTTCACATCGCCATGTGATTTAATACCAATAGTTCACATCACCATGTGATTAACACCCATAGTTCACATCGACATGTGACCAACACCCAAAGGGTGTACTAGAGTCAATAATCTAGTTCACATTGCTATGTGATTAACACCCAAAGAGTACTAAGGTGTGATCATGTTTTGCTTGTGAGAGAAGTTTAGTCAACGGGTCTGCCACATTCAGATCCGTAAGTATTTTGCAAATTTCTATGTCAACAATGCTCTGCATGGAGCTACTCTAGCTAATTGCTCCCACTTTCAATATGTATCCAGATTGAGATTTAGAGTCATCTGGATCGGTGTTAAAATTTGCATTGACGTAACCCTTTATGATGAACCCTTTTTTGTCACCTCCATAATCGAGAAACATATCCTTATTCCACTAAGGATAATTTTGACCGCTGTCCAGTGATCTACTCCTAGATCACTATTGTACTCCCTTGCCAAAATCAGTGTAGGGTATACAATAGATCTGGTACACAGCATGGCATACTTTATAGAACCTATGGCTGAGGCATAGGGAATGACTTTCATTCTCTCTCTATCTTCTGTTGTGGTCGGGTTTTGAGTCTTACTCAACTTCGCACCTTGTAACACATGCAAGAACTCCTTTTTGACTGTCCTATTTTGAACTACTTCAAAATCTTATCAACGTATGTACTTATTGAAAAACTTTATCAAGCATCTTGATCTATCTCTATAGATCTTGATGCACTAGTAGAAAACAGGGCTTTGGTCCAGGCCGGGTCAGCCCATTAGTCCCGGTTCAGTCCAGAACCGGGACCAATGTGGGCATTGGTCCCGGTTCGTGAGCCCAGGGGGGCGGCCGGGCCATGTGGTCCATTGGTCCCGGTTCATATGGACCTTTTGGTCCCGGTTGGCCGGGACCAATGGGCCTCGCTCCTGGCCCACCACCATTGGTCCCGGTTGGTGGCTTGAACCGGGACCAAAGGCTCCCCTTTAGTCCCGGCTCATGTCATCAATCGGGACCAATGAGGTGCCTATATATACCCCTCGCTCGCGAGCAGAGCACCCCAGTGCTCTGTTTTTCTCTGGCCGAGGGGGAGAGGGCTTGGTGGTGCTCTAGCTCACCTCCTATGCACACAAGGTGTTCGATGGAATGCCCGAGCCACACTACTTAAGCTTTCTCCTCTCCAAGCTCGACCTCCAAGCTCCATTTTCCATAATATTTGTCTAGGTTTAGCGGTCCGTCACGCCCCGTCCCCATCTTCACCGCCGTCGATCACCTGCGCCGAGCTCATCGCCGGCACCACCGTGGTGAGCCTCTTGTTTTATCTTCTTTCTGAAAGGAAAAATATTCTTACTTGTATGTTTACATAGATACTTGTATTATTTTCTTACTTTTATAATTGCATCTTATATAGTGCGATGGTTTTGGTATCCGCCCCCGTCGGCCCTCGTCCTGTCTATGATTTGGATGTGGTATATATTTATCTTTATAACTATTGGTTCATTTATTGTTTATGAAAATTATGCCGACCAACGTGACATAGATTTTATTTATGTAGGATGAATGTGAATCAGAAATGCCAACCGACCCTATTGTCGAGAGGTTAAATTTAGTTGAAGAAGAAAACAATTTGTTGAAGGAAAAAATAAAAAAATTGAGGAGGAGAAGATGATATTGGAGTTGCATGTTGCGGATGTCGTCGATGATCACAAGATCAAGATGGATGCAATGCGCTTGAAGATTAGAAAGATTAGAAAATATGCCATTCATACCGAGGCTTGGTATCATTATGCCGTTGGATCAATTGTTACCTTGGTTGCAATTGTGATCGCATTTATTTCGCATTGAAATGTTTTACATAGTGTCAATGTATGGTTTAATTAATTAGATGCTCTCGAGAGCTATATGTTGTTAGATGAGAACTATGTATGCACTTTGGTTTTAATGTGATGATGAACTTCTATTAATTTGGACACTTAATTATATATAATGCACGTAGATGAACCGGCAATGGATGTACGATGACAGACACACCCGCGAGTACATTAAGGGCGTGCATGAGTTTCTCGATGCGGCTGAGGCAAACAAGCAGAATGGTTTTATGTGTTGTCCATGCACTGAATGTGGGAATATGAGGTCTTACTCTAACCGGAAAATCCTTCACTCCCACCTGCTTTACAAGGGTTTCATACCACACTATAATGTTTGGACGAGGCACGGAGAAATAGGGGTTATGATGGAAGACGGCGAAGAAGAAGAGTACGATGACAACTATGTGCCCCCTGAATACGGTGATGCTGCAACGGGGGGAGCTGGTGAAGATCAAGAGGAACCAGATGATGTGCCCAATGATGCTGCAATGGGTGAAGCTACTGAAGATCAAGAGGAACCAGACGATGTGCCCGATGATGATGATCTCCGCCGGGTCATTGTCGATGCAAGGACGCAATGCGAAAGTCAAAAGGAGAAGCTGAAGTTTGATCGCATGTTAGAGGATCACAAAAAAGGGTTATACCCCAATTGCGAAGATGGCAACACAAAGCTCGGTACCGTACTGGAATTGCTGCAGTGGAAGGCAGAGAATGCTGTGGCAGACAAAGGATTTGAGAAGCTACTGAAAATATTGAAGAAGAAGCTTACAAAGGATAACGAATTGCCCGACAGTACATACGTAGCAAAGAAGGTCATATGCCCTCTAGGATTGGAGGTGGAGAAGATACATGCATGCCCTAATGACTGCATCCTCTACCGCGGTGCATACAAGGATCTGAACGCATGCCCGGTATGCGGTGCATTGCGGTATAAGATCAGACGAGATGACCCTGGTGATGTTGACGGCGAGCCCCCCAGGAAGAGGGTTCCTGCGAAGGTGATGTGGTATGCTCCTATAATACCACGGTTGAAACGTCTGTTCAGAAATGAAGAGCATGCCAAGTTGATGCGATGGCACAGTGAGAACCGAAAGAAAGATGGGAAGTTGAGAGCACCCGCTGATGGGTCGCAGTGGAGAAAAATCGAGAGAAAGTACTGGGATGAGTTTGCAAAGGACCCAAGGAATGTATGGTTTGCTTTAAGCGCGGATGGCATTAATCCTTTCGGGGAGCAGAGCAGCAATCACAACACCTGGCCCGTGACTCTATGTATGTATAACCTTCCTCCTTGGATGTGCATGAAGCGGAAGCTCATTATGATGCCAGTTCTCATCCAAGGCCCTAAGCAACCCAGCAACGAAATTGATGTGTACCTAAGGCCATTAGTTGAAGAACTTTTACAGATGTGGAATGGAAACGGTGTACGTACGTGGGATGAGCATAGACAGGAGGAATTTAACCTTAAGGCATTGCTGTTCGTGACCATCAATGATTGGCCCGCTCTCAGTAACCTTTCAGGACAGACAAACAAAGGATACCACGCATGCACACGCTGTTTAGATGACATTGAAAGTATATACCTGGACAAATACAGGAAGAATGTGTACCTGGGCCATCGTTGATTTCTTCCGACCAACCATCAATGTCGAAAGAAAGGCAAGCATTTCAAAGGCGAGGCAGATCGCTAGAAGAAGCCCATCATGCGCACCGGTGATCACGTGCTTGCTATGGTCAATGATTTACACTACGTAATCTTTGGAAAGGGTCCCGGTGGACTAGCTGTTCTGAATGATGCTGAGGGACACGCACCCATGTGGAAGAAGAAATCTATATTTTGGGACCTACCCTACTGGAAAGACCTAGAGGTCCGCTCCTCAATCGACGTGATGCACGTGACAAAGAACCTTTGCGTGAACCTGCTAGGCTTCTTGGGCGTGTATGGGAAGACAAAAGGTACACCTGAGGCACGGGAGGACCTGCAACGTTTGCACGAAAAAGATGGCATGCCTCCGAAGCAGTATAAAGGTCCTGCCAGCTATGCTCTTACGAAAGAAGAGAAAGAAATCTTCTTTGAATGCCTGCTCAGTATGAAGGTCACGACTGGCTTCTCGTTGAATATAAATGGAATAATAAATATGCCAGAGAAAAAGTTTCAGAACCTAAAGTCTCATGAATGCCATGTGATTATGACACAACTGCTTCCGGTTGCATTGAGGGGGCTTCTACCGGAAAATGTCCGATTAGCCATTGTGAAGCTATGTGCATTCCTCAATGCAATCTCTCAGAAGGTGATCGATCCAGAAATCGTACCAAGGCTAAGGAGTGATGTGGTGCAATGTCTTGTCAGTTTCGAGCTGGTGTTCCCACCATCCTTCTTCAATATCATGACGCACGTCCTAGTTCATCTAGTCGACGAGATTGTCATCCTAGGGCCCGTATTTCTACACAATATGTTCCACTTTGAGAGGTTCATGGGAGTCCTAAAGAAATATGTCCGTAACCGTGCTAGGCCAGAAGGAAGCATCTCCATGGGCCATCAAACAGAGGATGTTATCGGGTTTTGCGTTGACTTCATTCCTGGCCTTAAGAAGATAGGTCTCCCTAAATCGCGATATGAGGGGAGACTGACTGGAAAAGGCACTCTTGGAAGAGACTCAATAATATGCAGGGATGGATATTCTTGGTCTCAAGCAAACTACATAGTTCTACAGAACTCTACCTTGGTGACCCCGTATGTCGATGAACACAAGAACAGTCTGCGCTCCAAACACCCAGAGCAGTGCGACGACTGGATTACATGTGAACACATCAGGACTTTCAGCAGTTGGTTGGAAACACGTCTCAGAGGTGACAACACTATTTGTGATGAGTTGTACTTGTTGTCCAGGGGACCATCTTTGACTGTATTGACTTACAAAGGATACGAGATAAATGGGAATACATTTTACACGATAGCCCAAGATCAAAAGAGCACCAACCAAAACAGCGGTGTCCGCTTTGATGCAGCAACCGAGAGCGGAAAGGACACATATTATGGTTACATAGTGGACATATGGGAACTTGACTACGGACCTGATTTTAAGGTCCCTTTGTTTAAGTGCAAATGGGTCAATCTGTTACGCGGCGGGGTACAGGTAGACCCACAGTACGGAATGACAATAGTGGATCTGAAAAATCTTGGGTACACTGACAAACCGTTCATCCTAGCCAATGATGTGGCACAGGTTATCTATGTGAAGGACATGTCTACCAAACCAAGAAAAAGAAAAGATAAGGAAGCGAATACATCATATGATGAGCCAAAGCGCCATGTAGTTCTTTCAGGAAAAAGGGACATCCTGGGAGTGGACGGCAAGACAGACATGTCTAAAGATTATGAAAAGTTTCATGAAATTCCTCCCTTCAATGTCAAGGCTGACCCAAGCATCCTGATAAACAATGAAGATTATCCATGGTTACGGCACAATAAGCAAATGACACAAGCGAAGAAAAAGTGAAGACTTTCTCCCGTAACTATTATGATGATACCATGCCAACTTTGTAACACACAAACATGCTACCATTTCCGTTTTGTACATGCACATGCTATGTGGGTGAAATTATGATACCATGCCAACTTTCAACTTTTTCAGAGTTCATTTGAAATGCTTTCATGTCTTATGGTTCGGCCCTCGTAATACCATGACCATTACCCCCTGGCCCATGCCAACTTTCAACTTTCTAAAACTAATGGCACTAACAGAAAGTTTATAATTTTGCTCCTCGCCCCTGGCCCATGACCATTAGTCCCGGTTTGTGCCACAAACCGGGACTAAAGGGTTGGTCCTCGTTGCAGGAAGAGTTTAGTCCCACCTCGCCAACGGAAGGGGGCTCACACCGGTTTATAAGCCCTTCCCTCTCTGCCTTGTTGAGCTCCTCTCAAAGTGAAAATAGATGCCCTAATAGAGAAAAGTTTAACCTAAATTCATAGTGAATTTCTCTGAAATTCATAGAAATTTACTAGGAATTTAGGTTGAATTTTCTCTATAAGCGCATCTATTCTCATTTTTTAGTAAGTAATCACAAACTTGTGATTCAAACAATTTTCAAAGAATTCAAATTTTAACTATTCAAATTTGAAAACTAATGGCACTAACAGAAAGTTTATAATTTTTCTAAAACTAATGGCACTAACAGAAAGTTTATAATTTTGCTAACCTAAAAGCAAACAGAATTAAAAATTAAAGCAAAAAAAACAAAAGAAAATAAATAATGCAAAAAACAAATAAAAAACAGGAAAAAACTATTTTTATAGTAAAGT
>NC_041384.1:626859961-626861798 GCF_002162155.2 Triticum dicoccoides | reverse complement strand
GCCCTCCTCCTCGAGCTCACGCCGCCCCTCGAGCTCGCCGTCATCCCCAAGCCCGCGCTTCCCCCGATATCGCCGTTGTCCCCGAGCCCTCCTCCCAGAGCCCGTGCCGCCCTCGCCGCCCTCCTCCCCGAGCCATCCGCCGCCCTTGCCGACGCCCTCGCCGCCGCCCTCGCCGCCCCCGTCGTCGCCCTCGCCAGTCAACCTCGCTGCTGTGAGCCGTCGCCACCTATTTATCATTTTTTTTCATTTTTTTGTATGTATATACAATGTATATATGTATGTGGCTATATGTATGTATAGATGTTCATATATGTGTATTATTTTTTTTTGTTCAGAGCATTTTTTGTTCATATATGTATTTTTTTGTTTATGTGTATTATTTTTTTTGTTCATAGCATTTTTTTGTTCATATTTTTTGTTCATAGCATTATTTCCATGTATATATGTATGTGGCTATGTATGTATAGATGGATAGCATTTTTTCCATGTATGCATGTCATTGTCGATATACCCCCTCCCCGTTAACTTCGACAGGAGGGGGGGTCGATATAACCCTCCCTGATAACTTCGACATGAGGGGGGGTCGATATACCCCCTCCCTGATAACTTCGACATGAGGGGGGTCGAGAACTAGTTTAGGGGGTCGAGGGTTGAGAACTAGTTTAGGGGGTCGAGGGTTGAGAACTAGTTTAGGGGGTCGAGGGAAGAAGGGGAAGAAGAGGGAGAAGAAGAGGGAGAAGAAGAGGAGAGGAAGAAGAGGAAGTCTTCTCCTCTATTCTTTCTTCTCTTCTTTTTTCTTCTTCTTCCTATATGTATTAGTTTTTTTATTTAGGTTGTTAATTAGTAGATATTAATTTTGTTCATATATGTATGGATGCATGTGATATGTATGTATGTATGCATGTATTGGGTATGTCGTTGTCGATATACCCCTACCCGATAACTTCGACATGAGGGGGTCGAGAGGGGGTCTAGGGTCGTCGAGGGTTCGAGGGGTCGAGGGGTCGAGGGTCATCGAGGGTTCGAGGGGTCGAGGATCGCCGAGGGGTCGAGAGAGGTTTCCTAGTGTCAAAGTATTGAAGAAATCCATGGCTTCATCATTAGCCGGAAGTAACCAGGGCATGACGAAGTCCTCCAAAGTTATTTTGGAATGGTGTCCCGGATAGGATAATTTGCCTTTTTGTATGAATTTCAGCAAAGGCCTTCCAAATAACGATATTTGGAAGGTTCTTGCTGAACTTTGTACCAAAAAGCGAATTATCTTATCTGGGACTCCGTTCCAAAATAACTTTGGAGAGCTTCGTACCATCATGCACCTGTTACTTTCGCCTAACGATGAAGACATGGTTTTGTTGAATTCTTTGACACTAGGCAACCTCCCGACCCCTCAGCGATCCTCTCGAACATGAGAGGAAGAAGAGGATAAAAAAAGAAGAGGAAGAAGAAAAAAAAGAGGAGAAGAAAGAATAGAGGAGTTCTTCTCCTCTATTCTTTCTTCTCATCTTTTTTTCTTCTTCTTCCTCTTTGTTTTATCGGGAACGAGGGTCGTCGAGGGTCGCTGAGCGGTAGAGGAGAAACCCTAAATAGAAAGTATCATCGGTGTGAGATACATGTACCATCGGTGTCGGACACTACATCCACGTCCCACAAGTGGCACGGGCTTCGACGCCCACGTCAATTGTGGGACGTGGATGTAGTGTCCGACACCGATGCCCACATGTATCTCACACCCACGATACTTTCTATTTAGGGTTTCCTCTACCGTTCGGCGACCCTGACCCGCTTCTCCTCTCTTTTTTCTTCTTCTTCTCTTCTTCTCTTTTTTTTCTTCTTCTTC
>NC_041384.1:626835959-626859698 GCF_002162155.2 Triticum dicoccoides | reverse complement strand
TTTATCGGAAACGAGGGTCGTCAAGGGTCAGGGTCGCCGAACGGTAGAGGAAACCCTAAATAGAAAGTATCGTCGGTGTGATATACATGTGGCTGTCGGTGTCGGACACTACATCCACGTCCCACAAGTGGCACGGGCTTCGACGCCCACGTCACTTGTGGGATGTGGATGTGGTGTCCGACACCGATGGCCACATGTATCTCACACCCATGATACTTGCTATTTAGGGTTTCCTCTATCGCTCGGTGACCCTCGACGACCCTTGTTCCCAATAAAAAAAAGAGGAAGAAGAAGAAAAAAAGAGGAGAAGAAAGAATAGAGGAGTAAGAACTCCTCTATTCTTTCTTCTCCTCTTCTTTTTTCTTCTTCCTCTTCTTTTTTTATCCTTGAAGCATTGTCGAGGCCACCCCAAACCCTAGAGAAGCAGCGTCGAGGCCACTAATTAATATTAGTTCTATGTTTTTGCCACTAATATATCCATCTGTCATGTTTGAATAATAATTGCCATGTTGTCAATATTTGTAGAAACTATGGACACCGCCCGAGATGAAGTACAAGAAGAGTTGTTGGGGGACATAATCGCACGAGGAAGTGATGCCATCTGCTCGTTGTTTCTCAACGAGACCGATGGTCTAGAAGCAGCTGATTATGATGGCTCCGGTGACCTAATGCCGGTGCAAGAAGGAGACCGTGAGGACGGCTCCGGTGACCCAATGCCGGTGCAAGAAGGAGACCGTGATGACGTCTCCGGTGACCGAACCGAGTCCGGCCAGGTATATATATTAGTTAAGCTTCTGCTGACTAGCTAATTGATGCATTCATTGTTTTGGTATGTACACATATTAATTAAGTCTTTGTTCTTTTTTCTAGCCCTCCAAATCGAGCACAACTTTGGTAAAGAGACGAGGCCCGAAGAAAAAGTTGAGCTCGGATGAAAAGTTTGAGATCATAGCAATCGCGCCCGACGGCCAACCGATTGAACCCCTCCGCACAAAGAGCGCATTTGTTGCTCAGTGCGGGGTTTTGGTTAGGGACAAGATCCCGATCAGCATCCAGCAATGGTTTAAGCCGGCTACAGAAGACCCTAAGGTGTCTTATGTCAATGATATGCAGAAAAATGATCTTTGGACTGAGCTGAAGTCAAATTTCACCCTACCGCCAGAGGATAATCCAGAGAAGCCAGTTAAAGAGCAATTAATCAAGTCTTTTGCTCTTAAAAGGATGGCAGAACTATTCAGGAGGTGGAAGAAAGAGCTGAATAAGTTTGTCGAAAATAATGAGACAGCAGAATTCAAGGGCAGATATGAGAAGATTAGAGATCACTGGCCCGCATTTGTGGCCCACAAGACATCAGAAAAGAGTAAGAAGATGTCGGCGACAAACAAGCAAAATGCTGCGAAGAAGAAGCATCACCATCGCACGGGGTCAGGTGGCTACCTCGTAGCCCGGCCTAAGTGGGCCAAGACTGAGAATGATCTGGTTGATAAAGGGATCGAACCAGAGACAATTAACTGGCCAGACCGTTGCCGGACTTGGTTCTTCGGGGCTGGCGGAACCTTGGACCCTGTAACAGGGAAGTGCATTTGGACGAACGATCAAATGGACATACCAATCAGGAAGCTTCAGCACTATATCGAAGCAGCGCGGCAAGGGACGTTCTTTCCAGACAGAGAGAACGACGAGCTCACAATGGCCCTCGGGAATCCTAAGCACCCTGGACGGACATGAGGCACGCCAGGCTCCATTCCGTGGAAGGTTGGGTTTCCGGACGCAGGCGGTTACAAATCCCATGAGAGGAGGAAAAAAGTGCAGCAGACCCAAATGCAGGCGCTGCAAGCAAGGGTACAAGCGATAGAGGAACGAGAAGCAAATTGCAGCAAATGTACTGCCGAAGCTTCCCCCGAAGCTACCCCGCCATCTCAGCGGAGAAGCAGCGTGGCTTCCACTGAGCTGCTTCAGCCGGAGCATGCCTTGATGGCTCCTGCCAGCTATCCCGTGGATGCTATCACGGAGTCTCAAAATTGCCACCTTATGACGCAATGGATGAATTTGAAGGTCAAGGCGGCTGTTGGCTCTGTTTATCCTACTGAACCCGGCGCAACTTTTCACTGCCGGCCGATTCCAGAAGGATATGCTAGGGTGATGGTGGATGAAATAACGGAGGGATTTGAGGACCTCCAGCTTGACCACCCTACCAGTGAAGGGGAGACTAGGCTGGGGTCTGCTCTGAAGACTCCATGCCTATGGCGGAAGGAGCTCATCAACCTTCCGAACTGGACGCCTTCGCCCCTCCTCCTCCTCCGGCAAGTCAGGGCACTCCGCCTCCTCCACCGCCTCCTCCTCCGGCGAGTCAGGGCACTCCGCCTCCTCCACCGCCTCCTCCTCCGGCGAGTGACGATCAGGGAACTCGACCGGCTCCTTCTCCAGCGCGTGGCGGCACTCCGCCTGCGCTGACGCGCCCGAGCAGCCAGCCTCCTCCTTCTCCGCCTTGTCAGCAAGGGCGGAAGAGACCTGCCGCCGCTCCGGCTGCTCCGGCGCATCGTAGTCCTTCTCCTCCGCCTCGTAAGCAAGTAAAGAAAACAACTGCTCCGTCTGCTCGGCCGGCGTCTAGCAGTACAGCCAGAGGCGGGAGGACATACAGATTCGGTCCTTCTCTGAAGACTCCAGAGAAGTTACCATACGAGAGGACCCCGGAGGAGAACGCTGAGATCGCACGAACCGAAGTGGATGACTGGTTTCAAGGGTTGAAAGCAAAGAGACATCCACTTCTGGAGGAGAAGGTAGATCCGGTGAAAGCGAAGCGCACTTTGGCTGCCCTGACAAAACCACCCAAGTCTCCGCCGAAAGGAAACTATGAGCGCATTATTGGAAAGGAATTTGCCGAAGCAGAGTGGTCGGGAAGTACTGTCAGTGATCAAAGGCTGAAAGAACAATGAGCTGGGAAACAAATTGCCCAGCTCGGCGAACAAGCGAAGCAATCGTGCCCCCCGCTCAAGGTGCCTAGCCACAACGTCGCTATTGATCCAAGGATGGTGCCCGGTTATAGCAATCTTGCAGATTACCTGCCCGACGATGTACATTATGAACCCATGGAGGTGCAGATACAAAGATACGAGTACGGGAAGCCTCTCGTCAAAGATGAAAGATCTCTATCAACGATGATGCGAAGATTGCATGATTGGTACTTGAAAATCTGCAAAGACTCTGGGGGGAGGAGTACTTTGTATGTGAAAGTTAAAAAGGAGCATGACCTCATTGGAATTGAACTGTTGCTTGTTCCATTTGAGGAGTTCTATCAGTTTTTCAATCAATTGGCCCTCGATAAAACAACGGTCGCCTGCTACTGTCTGTAAGTAGTACTACTTCTGTCATTAAGTCTCTCTATATAGCTCAGCTCTTTCATTGCATGTATTTATAATCATCCTCACTATATTATGCAAATTGAAGATCGCCGAATTGAAGAAAAGACAAGTCGGTGATATTGGGTTCATTAACACATATCTCATAGATGCAACTCAGGTTAAATTTCATACCGCAGCTACCGAGGCCAACTTGCTACGATCGTTGGTAATAAATGAAAACAAAGATATAATACTCTTTCCTTACAACTTCAAGTGAGTGTTACTGTCTTGTGCGTATTCGGTTTCCCTTATATATTAGTCAAGGTTATAGTAATGTAATTGATGAGTTATGCATGCGTGTGCAGTTTCCACTATATTCTCCTAGAGATTAAGCTTGAGCAGGGACTAGTAACCGTCTTAGACTCAAGACGAAAAGATCCCCAGGACTATGCAGACATGACTCAAATACTCGAGAAGTAAGTTAAATCGATCATTATCCACCATATCAGCAACTCTGTTCATTTCCTGATATATCAAGTAATTGTTTTCTTTGTCTGGCAGGGTTTGGAGAAAATTCACCAGAAAAGCTCTGGGACTGCCGAAGGAGCTGCAATTTAGACACCCAAAAGTAAGTACTATAGTAGCATGTTCCGCGCATCTACTAGTCATTCAAGCGCTAGTTTCATCAATACCATTTGACATTCTTGCTTATCAGTTTGATTGACCTCTATTTCTTGTAAAGTGGTTGTGGCAGGAACAAGGGAATGATTTCTGTGGATACTACATTTGCGAGTCCATCCGCCACACGACCTGTGAGCGGGGCTGCACTGACGAACAATATGAAGTACGTAAGTAACAACATTCACAATTTTATTTTAGTACCATCATTTGTGTTGAGTTTCATTCATTCATATATATATATGTATTGACCCCCTTCTTTAAATTAGATGTTTCGGAAGCGGGACGAACTCCTAGCACCAGCTCACATGCGAGCAATTCAAGGGGAATTGGCGGCATTCTTTCTTGACCACATGATCCCTGAAGACGGAGAATACTATGTGGACCATGAGTCCGTATGATTATATTTGTAAGAGATAATTATTGTATATATGTAGCCGGTAGTGTCGGATAGATATACGAGAACTTGTTGTTCGACCAATCTCTTGGAGAAGGAGAGGTGGTCGATATCACTTCTCTCTGTATGCATATATGTTCATGACGATCTTCTGTTTCCTTCGTTTGCTTAGTAGCTAGCTAGCGTGTCTAGTCCTCTCTATACGTATGTATAGTACGTAGCGTCGACCAAGCACGGACATAAGAGAGGACACTTCTCTCTATTAATTATAGCTAGCTAACACAATATATGAAACACCTAAATTAACCCCCCCCCCAAACCCCCCCTTTAAAAAAACAAAAACCCCAACCACAGAAATGCTGACGCGTGGATGCCTATTGGTCCCGATTGGTGCCACCAACCGGGACCAAAGGGTCTCCTGCCTGGGCTCCGTGCACAGGCCACGTGGAGGCCCATCTGTCCCGGTTCTGGATTGAACCGGGACTAAAGGGACAGGGCATTAGTATCGACCGTTTAGTCCTGGTTCCAGAACCAGGACAAAAGGCCCTTACGAACCAGGACAACAGGCCCTTTTTCTACCAGTGATGCTCAATATGTAAGTAGCTTCACCGAGGTCTTTCTTTGAAAAACTCCTTTCAAATATTCCTTTATGCTTTGCAGAATAATTCTACATTATCTCCGATCAACAATATGTTATTCACATATACTTATCAGAAATGTTGTAATGATCCCACTCACTTTCTTGTAAATACAGGCTTCACCGCAAGTCTGTATAAAACTATATGCTTTGATCAACTTATCAAAGCGTATATTCCAACTCTGAGATGCTTGCACTAGTCCATAGATGGATCGCTGGAGCTTGCATATTTTGTAGTACCTTTAGGATTGACAAAACCTTCTGGTTGCATCATATACAACCCTTCTTTAATAGATCCATTAAAGAATGCAGTTTTGTTTACCCATTTGCCAGATTTCATAAAATGCGGCAATTGCTAACATGATTCGGACAGACTTAAGCATAGATATGAGTGAGAAACTCTCATCATAGTCAACACCTTGAACTTCTCGAAAACCTTTTTGCGACAATTCTAGCTTTGTAGATAGTAACACTACTATCAGCGTCCGTCTTCCTCTTGAAGATCCATTTAATCTTAATGGATCGCCGATCATTGAGCAAGTCAATCAAAGTCCATACTTTGTTCTCATACATGGATCTCATCTCAGATTTCATGGCCTCAAGCCATTTCGCGGAATCTGGGCTCATCATCGCTTCCTCATAGTTCGTAGGCTCGTCATGGTCAAGTAACATGACCTCCAGAACAGGATTACCATACCACTCTGGTGCGGATCTCACTCTGGTTTACCTATGAGGTTCGGTAGTAACTTGATCTGAAGTTACATGATCATCATCATGAGCTTCCTCACTAATTGGTGTAGTAGTCACAGGAATAGATTTCTGTGATGAACTACTTTCCAATAAGGGAGCAGGTACAGTTACCTCATCAAGTTCTACTTTCCCTCCTACTCACTTCTTTCGAGAGAAACTCCTTCTCTAGAAAGGATCCATTCATAGCAATGAATATCTTGCCTTCGGATCTGTGGCAGAAGGTGTACCAAACATTTTCTTTTGGGTATCCTATGAAGACGCACTTCTCCGATTTGGGTTTGAGCTTATCAGGTTGAAACTTTTTCACATAAGCATTGCAACCTCAAACTTTAAGAAACGACAACTTAGGTTTCTTGCCAAACCATAGTTCATATGGTGTCGTCTCAACGGATTTAGATGGTGCCCTATTTAACGTGAATGTAGTTGTCTCTAATGCATAACCCCAAAATGATAGTGGTAAATTGGTAAGAGACATCATAGATCGCACCATATCTAATAAAGTACAGTTACGACGTTCGGACACACCATTACACTGTGGTGTTCCAGGTGGCGTGAGTAGTGAAACTATTTCACATTGTTTTAATTGAAGGCCAAACTCGTAACTCAAATATTTTACTTCTGCGATCATATCGTAGAAACTTTTATTTTTGTTACGATGATTCTCCACTTCACTCTGAAATTCTTTGAACTTTTAAAATGTTTCAGACTTGTGTTTCATCAAGTAGATATACTCATATCTGCTCAAATCATCTGTGAAGATCAGAAAATAATGATACCTGCCGCGAGCCTCAATATTCATCAGACCACATACATCAATATGTATGATTTCCAACAAATCTTTTGCTCGCTCCATTGTTCCGGAGAACGGAGTCTTAGTCATTTTGCCCATGAGGCATGGTTCGCAAGCATCAACTAGTTCATAATCAAGTGATTCCAAAAGCCCATCAGCATGGATTTTCTTCATGCGCTTTACACCAATATGACCTAAACGGCAGTGCCACAAATAAGTTGCACTATTATTATTAACTTTGCATCTTTTGGCTTCAATATTATGAATATGTGTATCACTACGATTGAGATCCAATGAACCATTTTCATTGGGTGTATAACCATAGAAGGTTTTATTCATGTAAACAGAACAACAATTATTCTCTAACTTACATGAATAAACGTTATTGCAATAAACATGATCCAATCATATTCATGCAATGCAAACACTAAATAATATTTATTTTAGGTTTAACACTAATCCCGAAAGTATAGGGAGTGTGCGATGATGATCATATCAATCTTGGAACCATTTCCAATACACATCATCACTTCACCCTTAACTAGTCTCTGTTCATTCTGCAACTCCTGTTTCGAGTTACTACTCTTAGCAATTGAACCTGTATCAAATACTAAGGGGTTGCTATGAACACTAGTAAAATACACATCACTAATATGTATATCAAATATACCTTTGTTCACTTTTCCATCCTTCTTATCCGCCAAATACTTGGGGAAGTTCCGCTTTCAGTGACTAGCCCCTTTGCAGTAGAAGCACTTAGTCTTAGGCTTAGGACCAGACTTGGGCTTCTTCACTTGAGTAGCAACTTGCTTGCCCTTCTTCTTGAAGTTCCCCTTCTTCCCTTTGCCCTTTTCTTGAAACTAGTGGTCTTATCTACCATCAACACTTGATATTTTTCTTGATTTCTACCTTCGCTGATTTCAGCATTACGAAGAGCTTGGGAATCGTTTCCATTATCCCTTGCATATCATAGTTCATCACGAAGTTCTACTAACTTGGTGATGGTGACTAGGGAATTCTGTCAATCACTATCTTATCTGGAAGATTAACTCCCACTTGATTCAAGCGATTGTAGTACCCAGACAATCTGAGCACATGCTCACTGCTTGAGCTATTCTCCTCCATCTTTTAGCTATAGAACTTGTTGGAGACTTCATATCTCTCAACTCGGGTATTTGCTTGAAATATTTAACTTCAACTCCTAGAACATCTCATATGGTCCATGACATTCAAAACATCTTTGAAGTCCCGATTCTAAGCCGTTAAGCATGGTGCACTAAACTATCAAGTAGTCATCATATTGAGCTAGCTAAACGTTCATAACGTCTGCATCTGCTCCTGCAATAGGTCTGTCAGCTAGCGGTGCATCAAGGACATAATTCTTCTGTGCAGCAATGAGGTTAATCATCAGATCACGGATCCAATCCGCATCATTGCTACTAACATTTCTCAACATAGTTTTCTCTAGGAATATATAAAAAAAATTAAACAGGGAGCAATATCGTGAGCAATTGATCTACAACATAGATA
Source organism: Triticum dicoccoides (assembly GCF_002162155.2). NCBI lineage: Eukaryota > Viridiplantae > Streptophyta > Magnoliopsida > Poales > Poaceae > Triticum > Triticum dicoccoides. Next base: position 626,851,575 of record NC_041384.1, on the reverse strand, counting down.
TGCTAATACTACCAGGACTAAGTTCATGATAAATTAAAGTTCAATTAATCATATTACTTAAGAACTCCCACTTAGATAGACATCCCTCTAATCTTCAATGTGATCACGTGATCCAAATCAACTAAACCATAACCGATCATCACGTGAAATGGAGTAGCTTTCAATGGTGAACATCAATATGTTGATCATATCTACTATATGATTCACGCTCGACCTTTCGGTCTCAGTGTTCCGAGGCCATATCTACATATGCTAGGCTCGTCAAGTTTAACCTGAGTACTCTGCGTGTGCAAAACTGGCTTGCACCCGTTGTAGATGGACGTAGAGCTTATCACACCCGATCATCACGTGGTGTCTGGGCACGACGAACTTTGGCAACGGTGCACACTCAGGGAGAACACTTTTATCTTGAAATTTAGTGAGAGATCATCTTATAATGCTACCATCAATCAAAGCAAGATAAGATGCATAAAAGATAAACATCACATGCAATCAATATAAGTGATATGATATGGCCATCCTCATCTTGTGCTTGTGATCTCCATCTCCGAAGCACCGTCATGATCACCATCATCACCGGCGCGACACCTTGATCACCATCATAGCATCGTTGTCGTCTTGCCAATCTTATGCTTCCACGACTATCGCTATCGCTTAGTGATAAAGTAAAGCATTACAGCGCAATTGCATTGCATACAATAAAGCGACAACCATATGTCTCATGCCAGTTGCCAATAACTCGGTTACAAAAACATGATCATCTCATACAACAACTTATATCTCATCACGTCTTGACCATATCACATCACAACATGCCCTGCAAAAACAAGTTAGACGTCCTCTACTTTGTTGTTGCAAGTTTTACGTGGCTGCTACGGGCTGAGCAAGAACTGTTCTTACCTACGCATCAAAACCACAACGATAGTTTGTCAAGTTGGTGATGTTTTAACCTTCGCAAGGACCGGGCATAGCCACACTCGGTTCAACTAAAGTTGGAGAAACTGACACCCGCCAGCCACCTGTGTGCAAAGCACGTCGGTAGAACCAGTCTCGCGTAAGCGTACGCGTAATGTCGCTCCGGGCCGCTTTATCCAACAATACCGCCGAACCAAAGTGTGACATGCTGGTAAACAGTATGACTTATATCGCCCACAACTCACTTGTGTTCTACTCGTGCATATAACATCAACGCATAAAACCTGGCTCGGATGCCACTGTTGGGGAATGTAGTAATTTCAAAAAAATTCTTACGCACATGCAAGATCATGGTGATGTATAGCAACGAGAGGGGAGAGTGTGTCCACGTACCCTCGTAGACCGAAAGCGGAAGCATTAGCACAACGCGGTTGATGTAGTCATACATCTTCACGATCCGACCGATCAAGTACCGAACGCACGACACCTCCGTGTTCAGCATACGTTCAGCTCGATGACGTCCCTCGAACTCCGATCCAGCCGAGTGTTGAGGGAGAGTTTCGTCAGCATGATGGCATGGTGACAATGATGATGTCCTACCGATGCAGGGCTTCGCCTAAGCACCGCTATGATATGATCGAGGTGGATTATGGTGGAGGGGGGCACCGCACACGGCTAAGAGATCAAGAGATCAATTGTTGTGTCTATGGGGTGCCCCCTGGCCACGTATATAAAGGAGTGGAGGAGGGGAGGGGCCGGCCCTCTCTATGGCGTGCCCTAGGGGAGTCCTACTCCCACCGGGAGTAGGATTCCCCCTTTCCTAGTAGAACTAGGATCCCTTCCAAGTAGTAGGAGTAGGAGAGAAGGAAAGGGAAGGGAAAAGGAGAAGAAAGGAAGGGGGCGCCCCCCTCCCTAGTCCAATTCGGACCAGCCCATGGGGAGGGGTGCGGCCACCCTTTGAGGCCTTTCTCTCCTTTCCCGTATGGCCCATTAAGGCCCAATACGAATTCCCGTAACTCCCCGGTACTCCCGAAAATACCCGAATCACGCGGAACCTTTCCGATGTCCGAATATAGTCGTCCAATATATTGATCTTTACGTCTCAACCATTTCGAGACTCCTCGTCATGTCCCCGATCTCATACGGGACTCCGAACTCCTTCGGTACATCAAAACAAATAAACTCATAATATAACTGTCATCGAACTTTAAGCGTGCGGACCCTATGGGTTCGAGAACTATGTAGATATGACCGAGACACGTCTCCGGTCAATAACCAATAGCGGAACCTGGATGCTCATATTGGTTCCCACATATTCTACGAAGATCTTTATTGGTCAGACCGCATAACAACATACGTTGTTCCCTTTGTCATCGGTATGTTACTTGCCCGAGATTCGATTGTCGGTATCTCAATACCTAGTTCACTCTCGTTACCGGCAAGTCTCTTTACTCGTTCCGTAATACATCATCTTGCAACTAACTCATTAGTCACAATGCTTGCAAGGCTTATAGTGATGTGCATTACCGAGAGGGCCCAGAGATACCTCTCCGACAATCGGAGTGACAAATCCTAATCTCGAAATACGCCAACCCAACAAGTACCTTCGGAGACACCTGTAGAGCACCTTTATAATCACCCAATTATGTTGTGACGTTTGGTGGCACACAAAGTGTTCCTCCGGTAAACGGGAGTTGCATAATCTCATAGTCATAGGAACATGTATAAGTCATGAAGAAAGCAATGGCAACAAACTAAACGATCAAGTGCTCTGCTAACGGAATGGGTCAAGTCAATCACATCATTCTCCTAATGATGTGATCCCGTTAATCAAATGACAACTCATGTCTATGGTTAGGAAACATAATCATCTTTGATCAACGAGCTAGTCAAGTAGAGGCATACTAGTGACACTCTGTTTGTCTATGTATTCACACATGTATTATGTTTCCGGTTAATACAATTCTAGCATGAATAATAAACATTTATCATGATATAAGGAAATAAATAATAACTTTATTATTGCCTCTAGGGCATATTTCCTTCAGTACTCCATGCCGCATGACTCAACATAGTGCTCGTATATGTACTCCAAATCAGAATCAATTGCTAGAAAGAAGAATGGGAGAATGTTTTTAGCTCCGATGATTCATCGAACAGTTGTCGAGCATGGTGAGTATAGTAGTAGCGGATGGTACCCAATGGGGTTATCGGAGGATGGGGGTTGAACGGTGCCGGAGGAGAAGCGGGGTGGAGCCCTGCTGGAGTGCTAGAAGTGACGCAGACATAGAGTTCTGGCAGGGGTGACGTTGTCCTGGATAAGGGGGTACTAACCCAGCCGGCCCACTCTCCTCGGGATGGGTTGGCAAGCCCTCATTTGTAGTCAAGGTGGACCCCGGAGGCCACATGCTAGAGGTGTGATCAAGATTGCCTCCCCCGAAGACTTGACGTATACTCGAAGATACCTGTCGCCGCCTAGCTCTTAGCCACCGACCTTGTAACCCTAGATGCCCTCCCTGGCGTGTATATAAGCCATAGGGTTTACCTTGTAGAGGGGACATCAACACAAAATCATTCACCTAGCCCTAGAGTTAGACCACACATTACAATTTCGAGGTAGATCTACTTTGAACTTGATCCATCTCCATCAATATAAACAAGAGCACGACGTAGGGTTTTACCTCCATCAAGATCCATAGCCAGAACATGGGTAAAAACATCGTCTCCTTTGTTCATGTTACCCTCGATCCAAGATCCACAGCTCGGGACCCCCTACCTCGAGGTCTGCCGGTTTGACACCGACACTGGTGCTTTCCTTGAGAGTTCCATTGTGCGATCACAAGAAGGATCGATTGCTCATATGTAGATCAACTTCTCCAATGGCCTCGGGAGCGTTTTCGCCCCTGACTAGCTTTTTGTGTTCGGCAGCATGGTCTTTTGCGCTGACTTGACAGGTCATCTGGCCTCTGTCGAGAACTACGCCCCTGGTCAGATCGTGACCTTTGGCGGCCTCGAGTACACTATGGATTCCCGAGGCAAGCTCGTATTATCGGGACGGGCCCCCTTCCAAATCAAGAACTCATGTGGCCACGAAGACTTGACTCCGGGACCAATCTCTATCGTGGCGTTGCTAGAGACCCCTACATAACTACACCAGGCGGTCCCCTCTCGGTTTCTAGTCCAGATACAGATCCGGCTCCCACTTCAAAGATTATGTCAGGATCAGAGCTGACCTCGGCGTAGAACACATAGCCCCTTCACGCCAAAGACACGTCAAGTTACACTCCGGGCGTACTTCGAGTCAGCCTAGCTTACAATAGAATGATAAATCTCAAAGAATAGTCTCACCTCAATGAGATGCTTGATTGTATCCAGAGCATGTCCATCTCGGACGGTAATACTTTGGTCTATGATCAGGTCGGACTTAAAGCCAACGATTGAGAAATCTACATCCCAACTACCAACTAGTCGCTATGATCGACAATTTAACCGACGTATTAGACTATGACGAGGCCACGAACATGGATGAGGATGTCGATGGCCCTGCAGGAGACACCTCGCCCGTGGTAACACTACAAAAAAGTACACTTCTGTGATGATACGTGTTTGTCACAATAGGTCACGTTTTCCGTCATGTATGTACATCCATGACGATTTTATGAAAGAATTAAGATAGTCATATCTGTGCTATCATAGAAGTGTTCCATGGCAATACCAAAGTTAACATCACGGAAGTGTTCACTTCCATGACGATAAATGACATGTCATGGAAGTGCTTTTGTCAAGGGTAACTGACACATGGCATCCACCGTAAGGGTCGTGTTAAGCTATCGGGTCCGATTTTGGATCTGATAACCCGTTAACAGACCAGACCAATGGGGATTTTCCGAAGGAAACACGTGTCAGCTTGTCATTGGGTCAGATAGGCGCCTATGATATGTCGACACGTGACAGCCCAAGACTGGCCCATTTAGCTTACAAAGGTCGGCCCGTTTGACTTGGTCAAAAGTTAGCGGGCCGACCCATGAAAAGCATGTTAATGGTCCCGTTAGGGCCTTCCCTAAATTGGCCCAATAGCGTCATGTGGGCCGTCGAATATAACACCAGCCCGTTTCACTTTGGGCCCATGTATGGCCCACAACGTCTTTCGGCCCATATGAGGCCTTTCGTATCTTTAGGCCCTTTAGTGGCCCACGATGACCCTGGCCCATAATGAACAGTAAATTTCTTTGTACCCATTAACGGCCCATGTGTGGGCCGTTCCAGCTCGTTTTTAGCTTTCGGCCTACTGACGGCCCATACGTTCTTGGGCTCCTTTCCGACCCTCGATTACTTCTGACCCGTTACTGGCCTGTTCCCCTAATGGGACAAATTCGGCCCATGGTTAGAATCGGCCTGTTTGTGTCCTGTTAACCCGTTGCGCCGTTTCGAGCCCGTCCTATATTCTGGCCCATTAACGACCTGTTATGCCTGTGATAGAATTAAGCCTTTGTTGTCTTCCGCCTGTTAACGGCCCGTTACCATGCTGGCCCGATACCAATTACGCCCATTTATGGCCCATGTGGACCCATTTATCTGATGGCCCAAGTCCCACCAATTCTATGGCCCGTTGGAGGCCGATTTATCCGACGGCTCGTAGGAGGCCCATGGATCCTATGGCCTGTAGCGGGGTCAAGGTTACCACGGTCCGTATATGGCCCATGGTTGTTGCAGCCACTAGCAAACAAGGGAAAAAGAAGACTAGGAAATAAATTGTAACACCCCGGACACACACATCGGTGGTCGTTACTTCTAGCGGGATCTAGACTGGCCTCACAGATCAATACTAGTCTTTTATGCGCACTTTGTCCTCACTCGTGTGCACCCGGGAGCAAATTCCCGTTCGGTCACCCATCCTGAATTACTCCAAGCTAAGCATGCTTAACTTTGGAGTTTTGTCCAAATGGGATCCCGGAAAAGAAGGAATTCCTTATTAATATGAGTAGTCTATCATCCCTAATAAGCAAGGCTATCACATAAATAAGCCTGAAACTAACGCTAGGCTATTAAGGCGATTGCACATATTACATCCACTGAGCATCAAAGTTCGCCACCAGTGCAAATATAGGGAACACCCTACACTACACAAAAATGGCTTGCTATTTTCTTTAGTCGATGGCTGCACATTAAGAACAAATTTTGTATCGCAACAAAACAAATTACAACCATAAAACAAAAGGAAGGTTGACATAAAAGTTAACAGTCTGGCAGATAAATGAACCACCAGAAGCTTAGTTCATTTGACCTGACTGTTACATTTTCATGTTGTACTGTCTGATGGAGCACCATAACCTTCGCCTTCATTTATCCTAGGCTCCTGAACAACATAGCAAATGTCTAATAGTCTGGTTTCAAAACCATGCATATCTTGACAACATCGAACAATAGCTGTCCTTATTTCACAAAGGGTCTTTATTAGGGAATGGACTTGTGTCTGGAGCGCGGATATAACATTGTTTTGAGCTTGCATATCTTGATCACGAGGCAGTTTGGACGAGATTGCCTTAACAACCAACCCAGTATTACGCAGGAACGTATTTTCGCACTGTTAGTGGACATGTACTGACTCATTGCAGCAAGAGGTGACATTGTGGTTATAGTTGCCTCGTCACCTTTAGAAGGTGGGGGTTCCACCATTTTTCCATAGCTTGCTGAAAAGTTGAGTTTTTTACATTAGTAGTAGCAAAACCGAAGATATTAAGGAGGCAGCAAAAACAAACAAAATATATTTGGTCTATATATATAACTTATTCTGGTGAATCCGTGTAAAATATTAGTTGTATTTTATTGCAAAGTACATAATAAAACCAAGTTCCAAACATATGACCATGTACCATGGCTAATGTATTGTCTATTTCTTCACATTGTATTGACAGCTAAGGATAAAGAGACAAAGTTTATAATACGGTAAGCATAGTATAACATCATTCATATCACAAAACAACCGAGAACAGACAAACATGCAATTGTATGGGCAAGTCCATCATGGAACTAGATTACAGATCAAGATCAAAGGAACATCAATCCTCTCTTTTAAACCTTGTAAGGTGCAATGATACACCAAGACAATTGTGTATAAAATTGAAAAGAGTAATAGACATTGGTTGCAAACCGTGCAGTTCAATGCACGAGTCAGAGTAAGTAGTAGTTAAAAGGCATGAGGATTAAGGACTTACAATAGCGGCTTTGACTGGTGTAGTCATGCCCTTCATCTTGCTGGTGTGACAGCCCTTGAAGATTTCCACTGCATTTGGTTCGGGTACTTTTTGGTCCTTGCGGGCTTTCCACTACATTTGGAACAAGTCAATATAGATCTGATAATATGGCACAACGAAAAGAGTGAAACAACAGCTAATTACAAGAGCCTCACAGTGTGCAATATAGCTATGAGATCTTGTCATCTGTTGGAATTTCACTTTCATACGGTTGGCCTTGTTCTTTGAATAGTTCACCTGATAGATTTGTGAGGCACATGTGTAAATACGAGTTCAACATGTGATCTGATCACATACATATAACATACTTAATACTTTGGATCAGAGCAGTGTTTAACGAGGCCTCTCCAGTCTCCATCCGATATATTTTCCACTAGAGATGTTTGGGCAAGTTCACTGTTAGCTTTGCCTTCAAAGTGAGTTTTCCTCAAGTTATATTGATACTGTCGCAGAGCAGACTTGAAAACATGGGTGCAAGCTTGTTTGGTTGCATCATCTTGGCTATCCAACTTGAACCTCATCTATTGAAAATTATGGGAGCCTCATTATCAGCAATCTAGAAAGTATGGGATAGAGCAAGACGATATTACTAGTTTCCATACATAACCATTCTTACAGATAAATGGCCGAGGAAGGTGTTGAACTGGGTTCCGTCTTTGTCATTCATGTACTAAATCCATGTTAGGAGGATACGTGCATGACACCTAACGGCAGCCGCTGCCTCTGATACTAACTTGGCTGACTCTGTAGCACCACGTGGCCTTTTTAAACCTGCCTCAAAACAGATCTCCATTCTTCCTCCTCTAGATTTAGTTAACCTATCGAGCATTATCCCTGATGTTTGTTTCCTCTTGCGCCTAGGTGCTAGTCCAACAACGAACATAGGAAGTGTTAGTGTACATCAAACTGTGAGACTACATATAAAGAAGCATCCAACTGTAACTTGACTCCAGCAACTACCTTCTTGTTGTTGAAGCTCACAAGGTTCATCTGATCTTGCCAATTCGTCATGTGTCAAGAGTGCTTCGGAAGTAGTGTTAGGAGGGAAGGGAGCTTGTGAACGTGCTGCTAGCTGAGTTGACAAACGAGTAACTCGTGCAGCTGGTGGTACTGTGGGAGGTGTTGCAACAACTAGGGCTGTCACTGCTTGTTTGGTGGCAGCTATTAGTTTATGTTTGGCTTGTTTTGTAGCTCGTGTAGCACGTGATACCGCGTTTGTAAAATTTTCCGCTGGACTTTGACCTTCTATTGCATCATCAGTACCAGCAGAATCTGCATAATTCTTCCGCTTCCCTTTCCGTGTGTCCTTACTACTAACACCATCCCCTGTCATTCTGTGTTCCTTCTTCTTTCTCTGTGCCATGTTAAGTCAAGCCGGCAAGAAAAAGGAATAAAAAAATTAGTTCTTCAGACCAAATTGATGCGTGATACAGACGAACTGAACTTTGATGTTAGACAACCACATGATAGGAGGATGTAATATGTACGGAAAACAGGACGCCATGAGATAATCAGAACTATGATGTGTAAACTAAGAAGAAGGCATTTCAATAAATTAGAAGCAATGCAATGGATGGTAGACACCATATGAAAGATGCTACAAATATCGCTCTGCCAAGTTAACAATGTGTCGTCATAACTAGCGTTTAAACAAATGTGAAGCAGTACAAGAAATAAATCATATGCAAGATGCAAACAACATCACACTACTAAGTTAAAAGTCTCTCGTCATTAGTGCCATTGCATATGCACATCATTGCATATTCACAACTTATGATGTGTAAACTAAGCAGAAGGCATTTCAACAAATTAGAAGCAATGAAAGCTAGACACCATATGTAAGACACAATTAATATCACTCTACCAAGTTAAAACTCTCGCGTCATTATTGCCATTTCAACAAATTAGTAGTACAAGCTAGAAAATAATGCGATATGTAAACTATATCAAACTCCCAAATTAAACGTGTCTTGTGAAAAGTGATTGTTGCAGGTTACACAACCGTAGTACTTTGATGTAAGAACATGGTGTGATTGACAAATATTGTATGTTCTAGAAACAGGAACACATGTCTTATGAAGTAGATGGAATTCAAAAATATTAGAATCAATACAAGCTAGACACCATACATAACATGCAACCACATATAACAATGTCATGTTAGAGGGAGCACCTGTGATGGTGGACAAGGGGGGACATGCTCATCATCAACACAGCTACTTTGAGTGTCTATGCATGTCTTGTCTTCCAAATCTTGTTGGAGGGATGGCCAAGTAGAATGTGGAGAGGCCCTCCGTTTGGAAGAAGCACCTTTATCCACTACCTTGCTAATTTCCTTCTGCTTTATTGATTTGCATTGTCAAGTAAAACCGACAAGAAAAAGCAATAAAATTCACTCTTCATAACTCATTCATGCATGATACTAACAATCACTACCTTGATGTAAGGCAAACACATGATACGAGGATGGAATATGTATGACAAATAGGACGGCATGGCATATTCACAACTATTTGTGTAAACTAAGCAGAAGTAATTTAATCAAATTACAAGCAATACAAGTGAAACACTGTATGCAACATGCAAGACAATATCACACCGCGAAGCTAGAGAAAGCACCTGGGATGCCAGTTTCGCCGGAAGGCCGCCTTCAGTCCCTGCCTTATTTTTTCCTTCCTATTTCTTAATTGTATTTCCTTGTCAAGTCAAACCCACAAGAAACATGAATAAAAATTCGCTTTTCAGAACTCATTTATGCAGGATGTTGATGAGCACTACTTTAATGTAAGGCAGCCGCATGATAGGACGATTGAATGTGTAAGAAAAAAAAGGACAACATTGCATATTCACAACTATGATGTGTAAACTAAGGAGAAGGCATTTCAACAAATTAGAAGCAATGAAAGCTAGGCACCATATGAAAGATGCAACGAATATCACTCTACCAAGTTAAAACCATCTCGTCATAAGTGCCATTTCAACAAATTAGAAGTAGTACAAGCTAGAAAAGAATGCGAGATGTAACGTATATCACACTCCCAAGTCAAATGTGTCTTATTATAAGTGATTGTTGTAGGTTACACAACAGTAGTACTTTGATGTAAGAACATGGCGTGATAGACGATACCGAAGGAACATTTCCATGCAACGTTTCCCAACATTGAGGTCATCCTCAATGGGCTATATGAGATCTTTCTTTTGAAACAACCCCATAAAAAATACATAACCCCACAAAGTAACTCCAAAAAAAGATCATGGTTTAGATCACAAAGCATCTATGGAGAATGCTTACCATACCATGGGATTACTTAATCCCACTCAGTATATTTTCTATGCTTTGTGTGTTGATCAACTTGAATCCATTCTTTGTATTTTGACATGATCAACCATGTATATTATCTTCCCTCTTCATTAAGATGATGTCTTAAAGGTAAATTATCACATGACCAATCTCCGGATAACTCCTTGAATAACAGTTTGGTCAACATATAATATCTTTCTTATAATTAACCTTGAAACCAATAGACAAAAAATGGTATTCTAGCCATGCCTATGGACAAACCCTTCAAGTATAAATCAAAGCAACCATTAGCCCATAGATATTGTCATTAGTTACCAAAACCAAATATGGGGCACCATTCTCTTTCACTCGCCTTATAAAGGGAGCGAGAACTCGGGTTTACAAGCTTCGTAATCGATCTCGTACGAAGGGTTCCTTGGCCTGCACTCCAAGATGTCCTCTCACCGGGAGCATCTATTCGACGCCTTCAGCGCCGAATTCTCCATCTCACACCCGCTAGCCAACTGAGTGGACCACATCTATTAAGGCCATTAGCTTCGGTGCACCTATTTTGTCGATGGATCGCTGATTTCAATTGATCGAGGCTCGCTAGACATTTTGACTGCTCACAACTGACAGGTAGGCCGGTTGAGCGCTAGCCGTTGGGACCCTTGACGAATGATCGTTGACCATTGACTCTTGAGAACAATTCACAAATTTGAGATAATCACAAAATTACAAAAGTTCATGAGATTGAAAAAAGTTCATCAATTTGAAAAAAAGTTGACGAATTCAATAATAAGTTCACGAATTTTAAAAAAGTTCATCGATTGTGAGTTCACCAATTTGAAAAAGGTTCACAGATTTTGAAAACAATCACAAAATAAAAAATGTTCACGGACTTAAAAAAAGTTCATGATTTGAATGAAGTTTCAAATGTGAAGGTGTTCATGTATTTGTAAAAGGGAACAAAGAAAAGAAAAGGTAACATGAAAAAAGAAAGCAGGAACATAAAATAAAAACCCGAGTAAAAAACCGATGAAAACCCGAAAAAACAAAGTCCGGGAGGCGTAGAAATATATCGGGGGTGACCCATCGGCGGGTAAGCAAGGTGCTGAGCTTGCCTCGAGGCCCTGGAGGCCTGGCATCTGCCCGGTTCCAGGAAGCAGTCCAGTGTAGCGACTATTTGTCGCATTAAGCGACGCGCGAGCGTTCGATCACGTCAAGGTTTTCCTGGGTGATCGTTTATTGGGCTGGCCCATGTTCACGCAGAAAAAGGGAAGTACCAGGGCACGAACAAACACAACACACTAACCACCGCGCAACGCCAGGAGTTCGTGATAATAGCTAGGGCACGACCCACTTGAAGCATAATGTGCCGGTTTTCGCCTCTCTTTTTTCGTTTACTTTTTTTCTTCTCCGCCTTTTTTCATTTCTTTGCTTTTGTTTCTTCATTTTTTTCTTCTCCGTTTTTCTTCATTTTTTCGTTGTATGAATGCTTATTCGACACTTTTCAAATACTTGTTCCACATTTTAACACTTGTGCAACACTTTTCAAATACTCATTCAACATTTTTTTAAACTTATTCAATACTGTTTGTTTTCTTTTGTTTCATTTGGTTTTTCTTCTCCATTTTTTGCAGTCTTTTTTCTCAGATCAGATTTGTTTCAATCTTGTTCGTTTCCTTTTTTCACCATTTTTTTGTTTTCTTTTTTCTTCTTAATTTTTTGTTTTTCTTGTGTGTTTTCTTATGTTTGTTTTTGTTTCACTCCGCATTTTCGTACAAATGTCAATTTTTTTGTAACAAGCGATCAACATTTTTTGTATACACGTTCAACATTGTCCGAACGCTTTATCAACATCTTTCAGATACTTGTTCAACATTTTAATAGTTATTCAATATTTTTAAATACTTGTTCACATTTTTAAATACTCGTTCAACATCTTTTAATACCTATTAATTTTTTTACAAATAATAGTTCAACATTTTTAATACTTATTTAAAAAAATCAAATAGTTGTTGAACATTTTTCAAATTCTTGTTCACATTTTTTAAATACTCATTCAACATTTTTCATATACTCGTCCAACATTTTTTAATACCTTTTCAACATTTTTTAATACCTATTCAATGTTTTTTAAATACTTGTTCAGCATTTATAATATCTATTCAACATTTTTCAAATATTTGTTCAACATTTTTCAAATTCTTGTTTGATATTTTTTTAATGTGTTCTTGCTGAGCGTTTATATATATTAAAGTACAAAAAAGTGCAAAAATAACAAAAAATTAGGACAGAAAACAGAAAGAAAAAAACAGCCTGTGTCTCCCGCGCGGCTAGGCCTGCTATCTGCAACCCAGTCGGGTGATTCCTTCAGCGAGGGAAGCTCGCGGCTCACGTAGGATGACAAGTTTGTCTAAAAAAACGTAACGCGGCTCACGTAGCATGACAAGTTTGTCTAAAAAAACGTAGTCGCGCCCGCAGTCCATGGGGCAACGGAGGGCAAAAGGAGAATTTCCTATGTGGCACCTAGAGCGCCGGTTAAAGGCCACTGAAAAGATCAGCGCACACAGTAACCTTCATCGTGCTAACATTCTCTGTTTCCTTCAAAAAATGTTGCGGGTGGTGAGATTCGAATTCGGAACCTCTTTGTTTCCTTCGCATTAAACCAACTCAGACGGCTAACCTGCTATGCTTACTAATAGTACTTATGTTTCTTCTTATTTCTAGGCCTTCCGGACTATGTTTTTTCTATTTGTTTGTCAGGTTTTCATCGGGGTTTTATTTTCTGTTTGCTGCTTTCTTTTTTCATGTTACCTTTTCTTTTCTTTTTTCCTTTTTACAAATACATGAACACCTTCACATTTTAAACTTCATTCAAATCATGAACTTTTTGAAATCTGTGAACACTTTTCATTTTGTGACTGTTTTCAAAATTTGTGAACCTTTTTCAAATTGGTGAACTCAAAACCGATGATTTTTTTAAAATTCATGAACTTATTATTGAATTCGTCAACATTTTTTACAAATCAATGAAGTTTTTTAAATCTCATGATATTTTTTCAATTTTGTGATTATCTTAAATTTGTGAACTGTTCTCAAGAGTCAATGGTCAACGATCATTCGTCAAGGGTCCCAACAGCTAGCGGTCAACCGGTCCACCTGTTTGTTGTGAGCAGTCAAAATGTCTAGCAAGTCTCGACCGATTGAAGTCAGTGATCGATCAACAAAACAGGTGCACCGAAGCTAATGGCCTTAATAGATGCGGCCCAGTCAGTTGGCTAGCGGCTCATCTCTTGGACAACAGATTGCTCAAAAAAAAAAATCTCTTGGACAACATATTTATAACCTTGCTATAATCTTTTATATAAAATGCAAACTAATACTCCCTCCATCATGAATTAGTTATCTAATATTTGTTTAGATATGGATGTATCTAGACACGTTTTAGTGTTCGGTACATCTGTATCTAGACAAATTTTAGACAACTACTTTGGGACGGAGGGAGTATATGCCAGCTGTAAATCTAAGGACGAAAATAAGTATATAGATAGGAAATTTATATCTCGAGATCTCGAATCTATACAAAATAGAAAATAATAAATAAATTATTTGCCAACCACAAATGGTTACCAGCCACCACCTACCATCCGACGCAAAATAATAAATTATTTCTAGAATGTGTAGTATTGGTGAGTCTATATATATGTGCCTTTCTAAAAACGAAATCATGCAAAAGCTTGGCTTTAGAAATTTCCTCACAATACTTTTCGTTGAGCGCAATACCTGTTGCAAAATGCATCAGGCTATGCGCCTTCCACAGTTTATGGTATTCTTGTTTGTTTGGTCATCCCAAGTCGGTGCAATATCGTCGTCGCATGGCGCATATGATGAGAATACGAATCAAATGAGGCAACAATCACCCTGGAATAGTAGCTGGCTACCCAGAAAAGCTACAACTAACAGTGGCGTCAACCATGTAAGTAAAAGGCTGTCTATGTTCATTGCTAGATTTGATGCATCACATGTATTTCCTCCGTTGCTAAATATAAGTTTTTCTAGACATTTTAAATGAACTGCAACATACAGATGTATGTAGATGTATTTTAAGTGTAGATTCACTCATATTGCTCCGTATGTAGTCATCTGTTAGAATATCTAGAAAGACTTATATTTGTGGACAGAGGAAGTACATGTGACCCAATTACTTATCACACAAGGGAAACTCTTCCAACCTTGTATTGACTTCATCAATCACATAATTTATTTTGATTTACAAACAAATGGGAAGCTGGTCTTTGCGTAATTTTATTTGTTTTGGTCGTATAGCTGATATTTTCTTTTTTGCGAAAGGCATTCTCTTTCATTTGCTACTCTTCCTGCTGTCCGTACAGGGTTGTTTGTTCTCCATTAAAACTACTATCTCTATCTCCGTAATTGGGTTGACCGGATCCTTTCGTTGGTCCCGGCGGCCCGATTCCAGAACACATGTATGCATGCACTAGTTTTACACATAACCACGTCTGATCCATTCCTTGTCTAATCAGATTAAAAAAAGGGTTAATAACGCCGCTGCAATCAGCACAAAGCAGAAAATGATTCTCAAATTTCACTGGATTCGCAAGGTACATCTAGAATGAGAAGCACTGCATATGGTCAGTAAGATGCAACACAAAATTCAAAACTAGGAAATAAGAGATGGCTGCCCCTAATTTTTTGCCCGCGGAGAAGGAATTTCTCACTGATTATGGAATATTTAATCGCCTTTCTTAATAATTAAGTGGGTGAACAAGCAAATGCTAAAATAAATTAAATTAAATGCTAAAAGTCTTTTTTCTTTCAAGAGTACGCGAAACGCGTGCCATGTTTTTATAGAAGGCAGAAGATAATTACAAAAGACTACTTCTCGCTGCGAACAATAAGTGTAGCATGAACTCCACGCACGAGCTTATCCAAAGACAAGCTACCTCAAATGCTACAACCACAACACAAAGGAACTTGCCCTAAACAGAACAACTAAGCCTAGTCGATCCCGAGAAAAGCCACTGCCTTGGACTCAAATAAATTAACTCAAATGCTAAAAATCTCCCCTAAAAAATTGCTAAAAATCTAACATTAGATTCTCAGGACTTTCGTGAACGTGCTCGCTGCCGTCGGATCTATT